>NC_088327.1:32040000-32137500 GCF_036884655.1 Musa acuminata AAA Group
TAGGATCAGTCCTTCTAGGTTGCCTTACCCATATTTCATTGTTAAATGTGCACCTAAGTCTCTTTAGTAGATTTTTATTGATGATGTTATATCTATCACTTTGAATTGTTTCTTCATCGGGTGGGATGCAAATGTTATAGGCACGAAGAAATCTAGTGATTAACCCCCCATATGGCAACATAGTATCATTAGTTGTAATATCCTGCATGTGTTGTCGTATTGAGTATCCAAAACAGTTATGTTGACCGGTCATAATCTAATATATGGTGCTTATCTCTATTAGACTCATTTCATCAAGATGATATTGCTTAGGGAATAGTATGATTGTTATGATATGATGAAGAATCTTAGAGTTAAAAGGTAGTAAGTGTTCGCAACTCTTGGGTATTATTCCGAGGTCCGAGTTTGCAAAAATAGTTTCGACAGCTTCGGTGTAAGTTGCTCCAATTATATTAACATCCCATTTACCTCTAAAATAGCAGCCCCTATCTTTTTCAGTGATTCCAATTAGTTCACAAATAGTATTATCAGAAATCATAATTTGTGTTCCTAAAAGGTAAGTACTTAGGCTATCGTTATCTACCCATAGGTTTGCATAAAAGAGCCTAACTAACCTGGGATAAATTGTTCATCTATTTGTAGGAGAGGTAGGGCCTCTAGATGAGCAAACCACCTAATGGGTTCTAAGTCTCCTAGTTCATCAAGATCAACATGTTTACCCTTATGGATACATCTTGTTTCAAATTTTGGAAACCTAAGGGCCTCTTCTTTGGATCTAAAAATATCGTGGTCATATGAATCTCCTTCAATCTTTTTCCCTTTTGATCTCTTAGGGGCCATTGTCTAGACAAGATGAAAAAAAATATGAAATTGTAATGAGTAGGTAAAACAAGAAGAAGGGGAAGGAAAGATTTTACCTTATGGAGTGCTTCTTGGAGGATGGAGAGCTTGGACCAATAAGAAACCCTCTCCAAGACTTCTAGAAGTTAGAATGAGAGTTAGGAAGTTTTTGAGAGAGTTTGAGGAAGGTTTGCACGGGTTGGGGGCGGTGTCACCGCTAGCCCTAACCATTTGAAATTTATAGGGTGTCTCGGGCGGTGCTACCATCGATTCTGGAGGTGCCACCGTTGGCGTGCTACGGAAGAAGAAAAAAAAAAATTTTCTTCCCCCTTTTATTTTTCAGAGGTGTTAGACTCAAGATGGGTTAAGATAATGAGTTGTACTTCAATATGTCATTTTGAATCGAAGGAGAATGATGAAGTCAAATCCATAGAAGAACGAAAAAGGATGAGACATTTTTCAGAAAATATATTCAAACAAGCTTATTTTCAGGGACAATTTAAAATGCATAGTTCCCTTCTAATGAATTCAAATTGGTCTTCATTTAAGGCTTTTATAAAAATATCTACCAATTGATGCTTTGTGTCAATAAATTCTAAAACAACATTATTGTTAAGGACATGATCGCGTATGAAATGATGCCTAATATCGATATGCTTAGTTCTAAAGTGCTGAATTGGATTTTTGGTAAGACATATGGCACTAGTATTATCACATTTTATGAGAACGTTTTTGAAGTGAATTCCATAGTCTTCTAATGTATTTTTCATCCAAACAACTTGTGCACAGCATGCACTTGCAGCAATGTATTCGGCTTCCGCCGTAGATAGTGCAACTGAATTTTATTTTTTGGAAGTCCAAGAAACAAGCGCATGTCCTAAAAATTGGCATGTTCTAGATGTACTTTTTCTATCTATCCTGCATCTGCCAAAATCGACATCTGCATAAGCTATTAAATCGAATTTTTTAGATTTTGGATACCACAATCCTAAATTTGGAGTTCCTTTAAGATACCTAAATATTCTTTTAACACTCTTAAAATGAGATAATTTAGGATTAGATTGAAACATAGCGTAAAGTCCTACACTAAACATAATATCCGGTCTAGTCGCGGTGAGGTAGAGTAGACTACCTATCATTCCCCTATATGTTTTTTGATCGAAATTTTTACTATTTTCATCCATATCTAACTTAGTCGAAGTACTCATAGGGGTGTTTATTGCTTTTGAATTATCCATGTTAAATCGTTTTAACAATTCTAATGTATATTTAGATTGGTTAAAAAATATACCATCATTAAGTTGTTTGATTTGTAATCCCAAAAAGAAAGTTAATTCACCCATTAAACTCATTTCAAATTCATGACTCATGGCAAATGATTCACATAGTGATTCATCCGAAGAGCCAAAAATAATATCGTCAACATAAATTTGCATAATAAGAAAATTATTTTCAAAATGTTTGATAAACAATGTAGTATCAACCTTGCCTTTGATAAAATTATTTAAAATAAGAAAGGAATTAAGCCTTTCATACCAAGCTCTAGGAGCTTGTTTCAAGTCATAGAGAGCCTTAGTCAATTTGAATACATGAATAGGAAGAAGAGAATTTTCAAATCCGGGAGGTTGTTCAACATATACTTCTTCCAAAATAAAACTATTTAAGAAGGCACTTTTGACGTCCATTTGAAATAGTTTAAAGTTATTACTACTAGCATAGGCAAGGAGCATCCTTATGGCTTCTAATCGAGCCACGGGAGCGAAGGTTTATTCATAATCGATACCTTCTTCTTGGTTGAAACCTTTGGCCACTAATCTAGCCTTGTTTCTAACCACGATACCATTTTCGTCTTGCTTGTTTCTAAATACCCATTTAGTACCAATGACTAAATGGTCACTAGGTCTAGGAACAAGCTTCCATACCTTATTCCTCTCAAATTGATTCAATTCCTCTTGCATTGCAATAACCCAAAAATCATCTTTTATGTCCTCGTCAATGCATTTAGGTTCGATTTGAGAAAGGAAGGCAGCGTTAGCATAAAAATTCTTGAAAGATGAACGAGTTTGAACCCCTTTTGATGTATCTCCTATAATTAGCTCCTTTGGATGAGCATCTACATACTTCCATTCCTTGGGTAAGGAAATTTCGGAAGGTGCATCTAAGTTGCTATTTTGAGGAGGGGGTTCATTTAAATTCAAATTATCAAAACCAAGATCATCATCAAAATCATTTTTCTTTAAATTAGAAATTTCATTAAAAACTACTTGAATGGACTCTTCTATTACTAAGGTTCTTTTGTTAAAAACCCGAAAAGCCTTAGAAACGGAAGAGTAACCAAGAAAGATGCCTTCATCGGATTTAGCATCAAATTTTTCTAAGGCATCTCTTTCATTCAAAATAAAGCATTTACAACTGAAAACTTTAAAATAGGAAATATTTGGTTTTTTGTTATTCCATAATTCATAGGGAGTTTTTGATACGGATGGTCTTATTAGGACCCTATTCATGATGTAGCAAGTCGTATTTACGGCTTTGGCCCAAAAATACTTGGGTAGACTATGTTCATTTAACATCGTTCTTGCCATTTCTTGTAGGTTTCTATTTTTTCTTTCAACTACTCCATTTTGTTGGGTATTCCTCGGAGTGGAGAAGTTGTGATTGTATCCATTAACGTCACAAAAATTTTGAAAGTCATGGTTTTGAAATTCGCCACCGTGATCACTCTGAATTGATGAAATCATGAAACCTTTTTCGTTTTGAGTGAGTTTACAAAATTTAGAGAAACACTTGAAACAATCACTTTTGTGAGCTAAGAAATAGGTCCAAGTGTATCTAGTATAGTCATCCACAATTACAAATGCATATTTGCTTCCTCCTAGACTTGTCGTGTCAATTGGTCTAAATAAGTCCAAATGAATCAATTGTAATGGTCTAGTGGTGCTAATTTGAGTTTTTGGTTTGAAACTAGTTTTTATTTGTTTACCTAGTTGACATGCATCGCATACTTTGTCCTTAATAAACTTTATATTTGGAATTCCTCACACTAATTCTCTAGATGAGATCTTAGATATTAGTTTCATACTTGCATGGCCTAGTATCCTATGCCAAAGCCAAGCATCATCATTTAAAGCAGAGAAGCACATTTCATTACTTAGTTCATCAAGGTTGATGGTGTAGGCATTATTTTGTTTTAATGCAATCATAGTTATGTTATAGTTTGGTTTTTCAATAATACACACATTTGATTCAAATCTAATGATATAACCTTTATCGCATAATTGACTAACACTCAAGAGATTATATTTCAATCCATCAACTAGTAAGACATCATCAATAGAAAATTTTAATTTGTTACCTATGGTTCCCTTGCCAATGATTTTGCCTAAGTTGTTGTCTCCGAAGGTGACGTACCCTTCTTTTTTGCTAGTGAGCATAGAGAAATAAGATGGATCTCCAGTCATATGTCTTGAGCATCCACTATCTAGATACCATCTCTTGCTCCTAGCTTGTGATGGTGTATGTTTCTACAAGAAGGGATTATTTTTAGGTACCCATTTTCTTTTGGGTGCCTTAAAAATTGATTTAACTTGTTCATCATATTACATAGAATTGATCATGGTTCCTTTAGGAAACCAAATTAGTTTTTTCAGACTAATTTTCTTGAATGGACATTTATAAGTTTTATGTCCATATTTGCAACAAAAGTTGCAATTGCTTTGGTCCCGAACATGTAAGATAGGGCCTTTAATGAAGGTGATTGGATTTTGGTGAGGACTTCTCACAAATCCGATTCCACTTCTTTTAGGAACGTGACTCTTATTTGTAAGGATCATGTTCAAAGACTTGCTACCAACCTCGAATTTCTTCAAGGTGTCCTTAAGTAGCATGTTCTCCTTTTGGAGAGTTAGATCATGACATTTTATACATGGAGCTAAACTATCATGATATTCAATCTTTAATTTTTCGACATTACAAGTGAGACTATCATGCTCCTTTTTTAGCAATTTATATTTTCTATTAATTGTCTTACATTCATCAAATAACTCATGGAAGGCATTTAATAATTAATGATAAGGTAAATCTGCATCAATTAAATCTGTTGCCTCTTCTCCGATGGCCATTAGGGCGTAATGAGCAACTTGCTCGGTGTTGGACTCCTCTTCTTCGGACGCGCTTGAATCATCCCATGTTGCCTTGAGCGCCTTCTTCTTTGATGTTCTCTTTTTAGATTGAGGACAATCGTTCTTGTAGTGTCCTGGTTTTTTGCACTCATAGCAAATCACTTGGTCCTTCTTGTGTTCGAATTTATTTTTTGTATTATTTTTAAATTTGTTCTTTCTTATATATTTTTTAAAATTTTGAGTCAAAAGTGCAATATCATTGTCACTATCCTCATCACTTGATGTTCCTTTCAAGTGGTCTTCTTGTGATGTGAGTGCCATATCCTTCCTGTTCTTTGGAAGGGGGTTCTCGAGATCGTCATGAGCTTGACATGTCATTTCGTAGGTCATTAGAGACCCAATAAGTTCTTCAAGAGGGAATGTTTTAAGGTCTTTGGCCTCTTGAATGGCCGTAACTTTTGGATCCCAACTTTTAGGGAGAGATCTTAAGATTTTAGTTACTAGTTCAAAGTTAGTAAAATCTTTACCAAGAGCTTTGAGTCCATTGATGACATCCGTGAACCGGGTGTACATGTCTCCGATGGACTCACTTGGTTTCATTCGGAAAAGTTCGTAAGAGTGCATAAGGATGTTGATTTTGGACTCTTTCACTCGGCTAGTGCCTTCATGAGTGACCTCAAGAGTTCTCCAAATATCAAAAGCCGAATCACAAATTTAAACACGATTAAATTCATTTTTGTCTAGTGCACAAAATAAGGCATTCATAGCCTTTGCGTTTAAAGCAAAAACCTTCTTCTCTGATTCATTCCATTCGCTCATCGGAAGAGAAAATTTTTGAAATCCGTTTTCAATAATAGTCCAAAGCTCGAAATCCATGGAAATGAGGAAGAACCTCATACGAGTCTTCCAATAATTATAATCCAACCCATTAAACAAAGGTGGACGTGTGATAGAAAGACCCTCATGTATGCTGGAGTAAGCCATCTCTCTTGGGTATCAAACCAAATTTGAGAGTGAGCCTAGCTATGATACCAATTGTTAGGATCGGAGCGGCACTAAGAGGGGGGGGGGGTGAATTAGTGCAGCGGATTAAAATGTCAGTTTTGACAAATCTTTCATACGATAAAAATCGAACTCGGAAGTGCTTAACTTGAAAGCGTGTTCGTAAAGTTGTGCAGCAAAGGTAATGAGGAAATAAAGCACGTAAGAAGGTTTGCAGTAATGTAAATAGCAATAATGAAATGCAAACCAGAGATCACGCCGATTTTAAAGTGGTTCGGTCAAATGACCTACATCCACTTGCGAGGCCCTCTTCGATGAGGCTCCCACCTTCCACTAGCAAATCTTTTGAAGGGGAAGGGCAAATACTCCTCTTACAACTTTTTACAAGCGGTTTACACTCTTACAAATTTTCAGCAAGAAAGAAAGAGGTGAACACTCTAGCAAATTGAAAATAAGACTAGCTAAGACTTTTCTAAGACCTTTCTCTCAATCAATTGCTTCTCAAAAAGTTGTTATCTTAAGTGAGATTTGAGGGGTATTTATAGGCCTCAAGAGGATTCAAATTTGGGCTCCAAAATTTGAATTCTCTTTGGTTCTCGATGCTAGCGGTGCCACCGCCTGTCAGTGTCTGACACTGACAATAGACTGGCGGTGCCACCGCCTGGCTCTCAGGTGTTGGGCGGTGCAACCGCCCAGTCTGACGGTGCCACCGCCAGACCCTTCGGTTCACTGGTTGGGCTTTAATTTTAGCCCAAACCAAGTCTAATTTTGGGCCCAATTGGCCCTTAACCAGGATATAGGATTATCTCTTAATCCTAATCCTAATTACATGTAAACTACATAACTAAAAACATCCTAAGCAAGTTTTCAACCGCGAACGTTGAGTCTTGTTCCGGCGAGCTTTCCGATGAACTTCTTCCGACGAACTCCTAGCAAGCTCCCGATCTTGTGATGACTTTAACGAGTAGCCGAGCCTTCTCGGTGATCTCCGCGAACCTCCGACGATCTCTTCGGCAAACTTCCGAAAATTCCGACAGGTTCCTGATTTCTTCTCGGTTGGTTCCGACAGCATCTCCGACGATTCTTCGGTCTCTTAAACGTCCATCGAACTTGACTCTGGTATTCCTGCTTTATGTTTTCTGGTTATCGTAGATAATCCTGCACACTTAACTCAATAATATGGATTAGATCAATTAACCCATCAATTGATTTTATCATCAAAATCCGAGATTCAACAATAAGTGTCATCACTCACAAGATTGGCTTGTTTGGCACATACGACTAGCAATCTCTCACTTGATCTAAAGCCAACCACCTATGTGTCTGATCCCCATCAGACCCCTATGACGTTAAAAGACAATTTGATAAAACGACTTTGTTAGTGGATCTGTGATATTATCTTCGAATGAAACTCTTTCCATTTCTATATCTCCTCGGGCCACGATCTCTCTAATAAGCTGAAACCTCATAAGAACACTTCTGATGAGATCTAGGTTTTTTTGCTTGAGCAATCGCCCTGTTATTGTCGCAATATAAGGGAATCAGCTCCTCGTTGCTTGGCATGACTCCTAGATCCGTAATGAACTTTTTCATCCAAGCTCCCTCCTTTGCTGCCTTTGCTACAATAATGTACTCCGTCTTTGTGGTTGAGTCAATAGTAGTATCTTGCTTATAACTCTTTCAGCACACTACTCCTCTATTCAGAGTGTACATGCTAGTCATAGGTGCCCAGCAAGCTAATGACTTTAGTGATGGCACGTGTGATTTGACATGGAATCTTTTTGCTTATTATATTTTTGCATTTATCACTTTATATTGACTGTTGCATATATGCATGTATATATTGTGAAGTCCTTGGATTTATGCAATGGAATCGAATCGTGATGAGATCACGATAATGAGACTGATTCACCTTTAAACACAGATCCTAAATAATCTTGGTCATAAGTTACTCGAGAGGGATATCAAGATAACCGGACAGACTGGTGTGTTGTATACACGTCCATATGATGGATGCAGCTAGTCTTATAGCTGCTCGTGTGGGGACACTAGGGATATAGTACAAGTGCTCATTAGAGAATGAGTTCACTGATTGATCCGCTTAGGGAATACTGGATGGTTGATGATGCCTTATTGTCAGACAGCGATTCCGTAGTCCTAGTGTTGTATTTGGTCCTTAGACTTGAGACACCAAGGATATCCTGTATTAGTGTTCCACTCTTTGATACCAAACTTGTAGGTTTGGATGTCTCAAATCTAATACAACTGGTCATTGGGAGTGGCAGTCGACCTTACGAGGGCTATTGAGTGTGAATAGAGGATCATCTACTCTCGGTGTTATGAGAGGAATATCCCATATATTCTTGCTCAGACAAATTCCTAGCTAGGGTCATTCGAATTAAGAGAGAAAGAGTTCTCTAAGAGAATATGATCAGAGCGAGACTCGAGTAGAAACCATATGGGTCTGACAGCACCATGCCTGATATACGGTCTCTGGGATATTAGATGGATGAGAGACTATAGGTATACTATAACTGAGGACAAACAGGTCCATTGGATTGGATTCCCCTGTATCATCTGGGGACTACGGCATAGTGGCCTAGTACGTCCGTAGTCGATGAGTCGAGTGAATTATTATAGAGATAATAATTCACTAAGTTAGAAGGAGTTCTGACAGGTATGACTCATGCCCAGCTCGATATTGGGCCTAAAGAGTCACACACATATGGTAGGCGTTGTGATGAGTAGAGGTTCTGATATGAGATATCCGTCGGAGCCCTTGTCTTATTGGATATCTAATAAGCTCTTGAATTATTGGATCTTCTGGATGAGATCCAATAAGAGCCATAAGAGATTAATGGATAGAGATCCACTAATCTAAGAGGCTTTGGTAGTTGGATGCAGATCCAATACCCAATAAGGGAGGATCCATTAGGGTTTGATAGGGGACCTCTATAAATAGGAGGGATTAGTGGTTCATAGGCGCCTTTGCTTGCGTCTCATATTCTCCTCCCCCTCTCCACCTCAGAGCAGGCCTGGAGTTTTGAAGAGTGTCGTCGCAGCCCTGTTGTATGGATCACCGCTAGAGAGGACGCTTGACCTCATTCACCCTCTCTAGATCTGCAAGAAAACAGGGATATATGATCTCCCTAGGGCATTCCTGCCCTAGCGTAGGCCGTCTGCAGCGGTGGCACGTAAGGGCGGCGCCTACGGGTGTTGGACCCGTGGGCAGAGGAGCCACGGGGCAGCGGCACCTGCGGTCGCGATGCCCGCGGGCTGAGGCACCGTAGGGTAGTGGCGCCTGCGGCCGCAGCGCCCGTGGGCTGAGGCACCGCGGGAGCAACGACCCGGGCAGAGTCGCCTGCGGCCGCGGTGCTGAGAAATATTATAATTTCTAGTTTGATTTAGAGTTTGTCTCAGGTGCTAAACCCATTTCGATAATATATTGGAATAGTAAATATCAGTTTATATTAGTATATTAACACATGGTATGCTGGTGGTGTATACTAGGGGTTTGGCGAGAAAGAAAAAGAGAGAGAAGTGGAAGGGGCGATGTCGGAATAGAGAAGGAAGGAAGAAGGAAGAAAGAGGGGAGAAGTGGCGAAATAAGAAGGAAGAAGAAGAAAGATGATGAGGAGAAAAAGAATAGTAGTAGTGTACTTGGGAAGCTACAACATTAGTAGTACTAATGAAGCAATAATATCATCGACGTGGCAACGGTAACAATAACGATATCTTACTTAATGGCGAAGTTGTAGCGAGAACAATGATGAAGTAGCAATAGCAAGGCGGTAGCATTTTACATAAGAAGAGGGCTCACATTTGTGATGGCCAGTTGGTGACCTCTTATGCAACAATGAAGCATGACGATAATAGTGGCAAAGCAGCAATGGCGAGGCAACAACATCTTAAAGGAGAAGAGAGCTTGCATTCGTAAGTCATAATCTCTTTTTTTTTAACATTAATTTGGATAGGATCTCCACTATATTTTTAATTTTTTATTAAGTTAACTACATCGCTCAAAATGGGATGGTCTGCATAGTGGCCCACATCTGGACAAGTATATATCACCCGTCCTATACCATTTTGGGTGGTACAATAAATGTTGGTTTGGTTAATAATTAATCATAGGATACATGTAAAATACTATCCTTATTTGGGTTAGTGGGTGGACCTTTTTGTTACATGGATTAGTATTCCCTCAGCCTCTATGATGATAGGAGGATATAGAAGGCGCAACTATTAACTAAATTTGCATATAGGTATTTGAGAGGTTGCTCTAGTGACACTGGTTTGAGTGAGGAGTGTTAGGTGAGGCTATAGAAGGTCCTTATCCTCCTCATAGGCTTCTTACCACCGGAAGATTAGCTAAGATTGGTATTTGTGATTTTAAACTATGTGTGCTATTGTACGGAGAAGGCATAGATATGCAGGATCACTTTTTTTTTTTAGTGCAAATTTGCTTGTGAAGTATGGAGTCGGTATGGAGTGGACTAGAGATTTTGGTATATCCTTTGCTCACAAGAATGATTAAAAACTTGAGGTTAAGAGAGGGGGAGAGCCTTACTAAAATCAGTTATTAACTATTGAGAGCCTTGCTTGCCTGTGACATTTGGTTGATTTGGAAGGCCTAGGCCACCTTCAAATAGAGGTAGTAGCCTCAGGGTTGAAGGCTACATAGACTTAAGTTTCCAATCCATTATTAATGATAGCAAGTCGAATTCGGGGTATGTGTACTGTTGGGAAATCTTGGGGGCGACATAATATATGCATCGGAAGAACAAGAAAACAAAATCCCCAATTTCTCAAAAAGATATTCATCGTCGTGCGAAGATTCATGCGCAAAAATCTATGAAATAAACTGCGTATATAATAGATTATGTTACCTAGGGAGATCATATATCCTTGTTTCCTTGTAGATCTCTAGGAGAGGGTGAAGGAGGTCAAGCGTCCTCCTCTCTAGCAGTGATCCACATAGCAGGGCTACGATAATGCTCCTCAAAACTCTAGGCCTACTCTGAGGTGGATAGGGGGAGGAGAATAGGAGAGGAAAGCAAAGGCTCTAGCCTATTAACCACTGAATCCCTCCTATTTATAAAGGTCTCATGTCAAACCCTAATGGATCCTCCCATATTGGGTATTGGATCTACATCTAACTACCCAAGCCTCTTAGATTAGTGGATCTATATCCATTAATATCTTATGGGCTCTTATTAGATCTCATCCATGGGATCCAATAATTCAAGGGCTTATTGGATATCCAATAAGATAGGGGCTCCGGCGGATATCTCATATCCGAATCTCTACTTATCGCAACGCCTACCATATATGTGTGACCCTCTAGGCCTAATATTGAGCTAGCCGTGAGTTATACCTATTAGAACTCATTCTGACTAGTGAATTTATCTCTATAATAATTCACTCGACTCATTGACTACGGACGTACTAGGCCACTACGTCGTAGTCCCCAGACGATACAGGGGAATCCAATCCATTGGACCTATCTGTCCTCAGTTATCATGTACCTATAGTCCCTCATCCATCTAATATCCCAGAGACCGTATATTGGGCATGGTGCTGTCAGACCCATATGGTTTCTACACGAGTCTCGCTCTAATCAGATTCTCCCAGAGAACTCTTTCTCTCTCAATCCGAATGACCCTGGCTAGGGATTTGTCTGAGCAAGAACATATGGGATATTCCTCTCATGACGGCAAGAGTAGATGATCCTCTATCGACACTCAATAGCCCACGTAAAGTCGATTGCCACTCCCAATGACCAACTGTACTATATCTTGGATATCCAAACCTATAAGTCTGGTATCAAAGAGTGGAGCACTCATACAAGACATCCTTGGTGTCTCAAGTCTAAGGACCAAATACACCACTAGGACTACGAAATTACTGTTTGACAATAAGGCATCATCAATCATCCAGCATTCTGTAAGCGGATCAATCAGTGAACTTATTCTCCAATAAGCACCTGTACTGTATCCTTAGTATCCCCACACGAGCAACTATGAGACCAGCTACATTCATCATATGGATGGGTATATAGCACACCAATCTATCCGGTTATCTCGATATCCCTCTTGAGTAACCTATGACCGAGATTATTTAGGATCTGTGTTTAAAGGTGAATCAGCCTCATTATCATGATCTCATCACGATCCGATTCTCATTGCACAGATCCAAGGACATAACAATACATACATGCATATATGCAACAATTAATATAATAAGCTAAAAGGTTCCGTGTCAAGTCACACGTGCCATCGCTCACGTGATTGGCTTGTTGGGCACCTATTGTTAGGATCAAGAGCACTAAGAGGGGTGGGGGGAGAATTAGTGTAGCGGAAAAACCAATGTCGGTTTAAAAACTTTCTTACGATAAAACCGTTTCCGATGTAAAGTCATTTTCGAAAACTTAACTTGAAAGTGAGTTCATAAAGGAGTGCAGCAAAAGTAATAAGGAAGTAAAGCACATATGGAGGTTTGCAGTAAGGTAAATTGCAAGAATAAATGCAAACCAGAGAGCACGACAATTTTAGAGTGGTTCGGTCAATCTTGACCTACATCCACTTTTGGCTTCCTCCTCCAATGAGGTCACCGACGTCCACTAGAGGCTGGGCGGTGGTACCACCGCCTGATAGGAGCGGAACCATTGCCCAACCTCACTCGGAGACTGAGCCCCTGGGCGGTGCCATCGCCGACCCAGGTGGTGCCACCGCCGGCTAGGAAATCTGGGTCCGAATGGGCTGATCCATTCGGCCCAATTTGGGTCTATCAAGGGCCCAATTGCCCCAAGATTAAGTTAATGGGATTACCTCCCATTTCTAACTTAATCATCATGCTAACTATGATATTTTAAGACATTATACTACAGCTTACTCTGGTGCATCAATCGCTTTTTCCAGCGAGCTTCTGGCGAACTTCCGGCGAACTTCCGGCGAACATCCGACGAACCCTCAGCGATGCTCCGACGGACTTCCGGCAAACTCCTAGACTTACGACGATTCACTTGGCGAGTTCCGACGAGCTTCTTTGACAAGCTCCTGGACTTCTCGGATTTGTTCTCGCAGAACCTCCGACGACCTTCCGGACTTCCGTCGAACTCTCGAACCCCCAACGTGATTATGGTCTTGACTCCGACGCAACTCCTACTGCATGTCTTACTTTCATCGTAGGTAATCCCGCACACTTATCTCAATATATGGATTAGATAACAAATGACAATTGACTTTATTATCAAAATCCGAGATCCAACAATCTCCCCCTTTTGGATGATGACAATCAATTGATAACGGAGTTAACCTTAACTCCCCCTATCTATTTGCCATACTTGAGATAAGTCATTCTTGAATTCAAAGCCTTTGAATTCAAGAGACATATTGATAAGTTAATATCCCTTAACCTTATCAATACTCCCATCATGATTCCTATCATGATGTATCTCTCTGAAAATGATGTCTAGGCTTGACATCCATTTTCAAGTTTTACATTTCAAATATGAATGATAGTAATCGAAGCAATTCATCATATGGTAAGATATCAACATGTTAAATTGCGATGTAAGATTTTGATATCTTAACATAATGCAAACATTTCAATTGTTTAGCAATCATAGCATTTCATCACATGGCAAGATATTAACATGTAAAATTACGATGCAAATTCTTGATATCTTAACATGATGCAGACATTTCAAGTGTTTAACATGATGCATATCAATTTGTTCTTGATATCTTAACATGATGCATATATGGCATAGTGTAAATATGGCAATCATAGTATTTTTATCATCAATTTACCATATATTTCGATGCAAGCTTCTTTTGATATCTTAACATAATTCAAATTTAAATATGGCACTCATAGCTATCAATTCAAATATGTCACTCATAGCTATCATCAATTCATATATTTCTCCCCCTTTGTCATCAATAAAAAGGAGAATGATATAAACAAATTTTAAACAAGTGTGGTAATGATTCATGCCATAACAAAGTTCATGTCATTTTTCAACAATGAGTGATAGGATACCAATTATACAAACATCTCAAGGAAAACATGACATGGAGATAGCTTTGAATACTTCTTCCTTTTTATTTGTTATTATCTTTTTGTATGAAGGAGGAAGGCTATTTGTGAGTTTACTTCGAATGAAGTTAAAATCGATAAGAGATTAAATCATGCTTCATTTTTATAAGGATCAAGATATGTATGTGAAACAAATCTTTGCAAGTAAAAACAATATCTTCCTTTTTCAAGAAGGAATTTATAAGAATGAATCATTTCATCAAATCCATTTCTCGAAAAAATATTTTTCATATAATAAGTATATGAGAGATGTATTTGCTAATTGATTCCATATGTCAAAAATCAATGATATGAATCAAACTCGATATGACACATGGTTATGAAAGTTACATTAAGTCCGGAAGAAAATAATGTATCAAGAAAATCTGATTGTTAGGATACCAATTGTTAAGAGAATCCGAAAATGAAATTTAACACTTTCATGCATTCGGACAAGGTTTTGTTATAGATTTTCAAACACAATCATGAAGATAAAACATGCTCATCAACATGAAAATTTTTGTATCCAAAACACATAATTTTCAACATGTTATTAAGGCATGTAATAGTGTAAAACTCTCATTATAGCAATTGAATGAATCAAAAAAATCTAATAAATAAATTAAATGAGTTCAAGCATTCGGACACATCAACATTCCTAATTCTCTTTTAATGAAATCAAATTGTTCTTCACTTAGAGGTTTTATAAAAATATCAGCTAGTTGATGTTTAGTATCAATGAACTTTATGATTACATCATGATTAGTGATATGATCTCGTATAAAGTGATGTCTAATATTAATATGTTTTATTCTTAAGTGTTGAATGTGATTCTTTGTTAAACATATTGCACTTGTATTATCACATCTAATGGGAATATTTTTAAGATAAACTTTATAATCTTCTAAGGTGTTTTTCATCTACATAACTTATGCACAGCATGCACTAGCTGCAATATACTCAACTTCGGTTATTAATAGTACAACCGAGTTTTGTTTCTTAGATGACCAAGAAACAAGGGCATGTCCTAAAAATTGACATGTCCATGTGTTTTTTCTATCTAGTCTACACTCAGCAAAGTCCGTATCAACATAAGCAAGTAACTTAAAATTTTTAGTTTTTGGATACCATAATCCTAGATTTGTGGTACCTTTAAGATATTTAAGTATTCTTTTAATCACTTTGAGATGAGATATCTTAGGGTTTGATTGAAACCTAGCATAAAGTCCTACACTGAACATGATATCTGGTCTAGTTGTAGTGAGGTAAAGTAAACTTCCTATCATACCCCTATAAGTTTTTTGATCGAAGCTTTCTTCACTTTCATCAACTTCTAACTTAGTGGATGTGCTCATAGGAGTGTTAATAGCTTTTGAGCTATCCATATTAAATCTTTTTAGCAAATCTATAGCATATTTAGTTTGACTAATAAAGATGTCATTGCTTAGTTGCTTAATTTATAAGCCTAAGAAGAATGTTAATTCTCCCATTAAACTCATTTCAAATTCGAGACTCATAGTTTTAGCAAAAGATTCATAAAGAGATTCATTCGTAGAACGAAGATAATATCATCAAAATAAATCTGAACAATGAGAAAATTATTTTCAAAGTTCTTGATAAACAATGTAGTATCAACCTTGCCTTTTGTGAAATTATTTTCAATAAGAAAAGAACTAAGTCTCTCATACCAAGCCCTTGGGGCTTGTTTTAAACCATAGAGAGCTTTAGTTAGTTTAAACAAATGATTAGGGAGGCTATTATTTTTAAATCCAAGAGGTTATTCAACATAAACTTCTTTGGAAATAAAGCCATTAAGAAAAGCTCTTTTAACAATAATTTGAAACAACTTGAAATTATTATTACTAGCATAGGCACAGAGCATCCTTATGGCTTCTAATCGAGCCACAGGAGCGAAGGTTTCTTCATAATCGATACCTTCTTCTTGGTTGAAACCTTTGGCTACTAATCTAGCCTTGTTTCTAACCATGATACCATATTCGTCTTGCTTGTTTCTAAAGACCCATTTAGTACCAATAACTAAATGGTTATTTGGCCTAGGAACAAACTTTCACACCTCATTTCTCTCAAATTGATTTAATTCATCTTACATTACGATAATCTATGAATTATCTTTCATGGCTTTGTCAATACATTTTGGTTCAATTTGGGAGAGAAAAGCGACGTTGACACAAAAATTTTTAAGAGAATAACGTGTTTGAACCCCTTAGATGTGTCTCCTAGGATTAGCTCCTTAGGATGAGTATCAACAAACTTCCAATCCTTGGGTAAGGATGTTTCAGAAGTGGATGCATCCAAGTTGCTAGTTAGAGAAGGGGTTTCATTTAAGTTCAAAGAATCAAAATTAATATCATTATCAAAATCATTTTTCTTAATTTCGTAACTCTCATTGAAAATAACATGAATGGATTCTTCTATAATTAAAGTTCTTTTATTGAAGATACAAAAAGCTTTAGAAACCAAAGAATAACCAAGAAAAATTCCTTCATCGGATTTAGCATCAAATTTTCCTAAGGCATCTTTTTCATTCAAGATAAAACACTTACACCCAAAAACTTTAAAATATGAAACATTGGGTTTTTTGTTGTTCCACAACTCATAGGGAGTTTTGGTGAGTAAGGGTCTTACTAGAACTCTATTCAAATTATAGCATGTAGTGTTTACAGCTTCGGCCCAAAAATATTTAGGTAGGCTATGTTTATTCAATATGGTTCTCATCATTTCTTGTAAATTTCTATTTTTTTTTTCTACTACTCTATTTTGTTGAGGATTTCTTGGAGTAGAGAAGTTGTGATTATATCCATTAAATTCATAAAATTCTTGAAAATCATGGTTTTGAAATTCACCACCATGATCACTTCTAATTGATGAAATCATAGAACCCTTTTCATTTTGAACAAGTTTACAAAACTTAGTGAAATATCTAAAGCATTCATTTTTATGTTTTAAGAAATAAGTTCATGTGTATCTACTATAGTCATCTACAATAACGAAGGCATATTTGCTACCTCCTAGGCTTGATGTAGAGATTGGTCTGAGCAAGTCCATATGGATCAATTGCAAGGGCCTAGAGGTGCTTATTTGATTCTTAGATTTGAAATTACCCTTAATTTGTTTTCCTAATTAACAAGCATCACACACATTATCTTTGATGAACTTGTTATGAGGAATTCCTCTTACAAGTTCTTTGGATGATATTTGAGTGATTAGTTTCATGTTAGCATGACCTAATCTCCTATGCCATAGCCAAGCTTCCTCATTCAAAACCGAGAAACACATTTCATTGCAAAGATAATTGATGTCAATGGTGTATACGTTATTTTATTTCAATGCAATCATAGATGTGTTTTTGTGTAGTTTTTCAATGGTGCAAGCATTAGATTCGAATTTGACAATATATCCTTTATCACATAATTGACTAATGCTCAAGAGGTTATATGTTTTAAACCATCAAGTAACAAAACATCTTCAATAAAGAAGTTGAATTTGTTACCTATGGTTCATTTACCAATGATTTTACCCTTGTTGTTGTCTTTGAATGTGACATAGCCTTCGTCTATGCTAGTGAACTTAGAGAATTGAGATGGATCTCCGGTCATATGCCTTGAGCATTCACTATCAAGGTACCATCTCTTGCTCCTAGCTTGTGATGGTGTATGTTTCTATAAGAAATGATGATTTTTAGGTACCCATTTACTTTTGGGTGCCTCAAAAACTGATCTAAATTATTTATCATGTTGCATAGAATTTATCATGGTTCCTTTAGTAACCCAAATCAGTTTGTTCGGACTAGTTTTCTTGAATGGACAATGATAAGTTTTATGTTCATGTTTGCAACAAAAGTTGCATTTGCTTTGGTGTCGAACATGTAAGATAGAGCCTTTAACAAAGGTGGTTAGATTTTGGTGAGGACTTCTCACAAACCCAATTCTACTTCTTTTAGGAATGTGACCCTTATTTGTAAGGATCATGTTTAAAGACTTGCTACCAACCTTGAATTTCTTCAAGGTGTCCTTAAGTAGCAAGTTCTCCTTTTGGAGAGTTTCTAGATCATGACATTTTATACATGGAGCTAAGCTATCATAATATTCAGTTTTTAATTTATCGAAATTACAAGTAAGACTATCATGCTCATTTTTTAGCAATTTGTATTTTCTACTAATAGTTTTGCATTCATCAAATAAGTCATAGAAGGCATTTAATAATTCGTCAAATGATAAATCTGTATCAATTAAATTCGTTACCTCCTCTCCGATGGCCATTAGGGCATAATAAGCAACTTGCTCGGTGTTGGACTCCTCTTCTTCGGACGGGCTTGAGTCATCCCATGTTGCTTTGAGCGCCTTCTTCTTTGGTATTCTCTTCTTGGCTTAAGGACAATCACTTTTGTAGTGTCCCGGCTTCTTGCATTCGTAGCAAATAACTTGGTCCTTTCTAGGTTCAAATTTATTTTTTATGTCATTTTTAAACTTATTTTTTTTAATGAATTTTTTAAATTTCCTTGTTAGAAGTGCCAAGTCATCGTCATAGTCCTCATCACTTGAGTTTTCTCTCAAGTGGTCTTCTGAAGTTCTAAGTACCATATCCTTCCTGTTCTTTGGAAGGATGTCTTCTTGCTCTTCATGAGCTTTGCAAGTCATTTCGTAGGTCATTAATGACTTGATTAATTCTTCAAGAGGGAAGTTGTTTAAATCTTTAGCCTCTTGAATAGCAGTGACTTTAGGGTCCCAACTCTTTGGTAAGGATCTTAGAATCTTATTTACGAGCTCAAAATCCAAAAAACTTTTGCCGAGTCCTTTTAAGCCATTAACGACATCCGTGAAACGGGTGTACATATCGCCTATAGTCTCGCTCGGTTTCATTCGAAAAAGTTCAAAAAAATGTATCAAAAGATTGATTTTTGACTCTTTCACTCTTCTTGTGCCTTCGTGAGTCAATTCGAGTGTATGTAAAATATAAAATGTGGTTTTACAAACCGAAACACGATTGAACTCGTTTTTATCAAGCGTATAAAATAAGGCATTCATAGCCTTTGCATTAAGAGTGAAAGTCTTCTTCTCCGATTCATTCCAATCGATCATTGGAAGAGAAGACTTTGAAAATCCATTTTCAACAAGATTCTAAAGTTCAAAATCCATGGAAATAAGAAAGATCCTCATTCGAGTCTTCCAATAGGTATAGTCCGTCCCATTGAACATGGGTGGATGCGTAATAGAGTGGCCCTCTTGGTTTTCGGCATATGCCATCTCTCTTCGGTTTTAATCCGATTGAGAGTTAATCTTGCTTTAATACCAATTGTTAGGATTAAGAGCACTAAGAGGGGGGGGGGTGAATTAGTGTAGCGGAAAAACCAATGTCGGTTTAAAAACTTTCGTATGATAAAATTGTTTCTGATGTAAAGTCATTTTTGGAAACTTAACTTGAAAGATAGTTTGTAAAGGAGTACAGCAAAAGTAACGAGGAAGTAAAGCACATATGGAGGTTTACAGTAAGGTAAATAGCAAGAATAAATGCAAACCAGAGAGCACGACAATTTTAAAGTAGTTCGATCAATCATGACCTATATCCACTTTTGGCTTCCTCCTTTGATGAGGTCATCGACGTCCACTAGAGGCCTTCCTTCAATAGGCGAAGGCCAACCACCCTTTTACAGTTTCACTCCTTTTGACGGGTTTAGGAGACAACCCTTATAGATTTTTCACTCCTCTCTTGAATGATCAAAACTTGGAAGAAATAAGGAAGAAGAACTTTTGGCTTTTACAACACTTTTGAGCTCTAAAATTCACAGAATAAGATCAAGATTTCGATGCCCTTTCATGCATGAAAGGGTGGGATATATATAGGCCCCAAATAGATTTGAATTTAGAGCTCAAAACTGTCATCTCCCGGATTTTCGGGGTCCTGGCGATACTACCACTAGACTGGGCGGCACGACCGCTTGACAGAGCTCGGAGACCGAGCTCTGGCGGTACTACCGCCTGACTTGGGTGGTACCATCACCTGGCAGAGCTCGGAGACTGAGCCCCTGGGCGGTGCCACCGCCGACCCAAGCGGTACCACCGCCGGCCAAGAAATCTGGGTCCGAATGGGCTAATCCATTCGGCCCAATTTGGGTTTGTCAAGGGCCCAATTGCCCTAAGATTAAGTTAATGGGATCACCTCCCATTTCTAACTTAATCATCATGCTAACTATGATATTTTAAGACATTATACTACAGCTTGCTCCGGTGCATCAATCGCTTCTTCCAACGAGCTTTCGGCGAACTTCCGACAAACATCCGACGAATCCTCGGCGATGCTCCGGCGGACTTCCGGCAAACTCCTGGACTTGCAACGATCCACTTGGTGAGTTTCGATGAGCTTCTTTGGCAAGCTCTTGGACTTCTCAGATTTGTTCTCGCAGAACCTCCGATGACCATCCGGACTTTCGTCGAACTCTCGAACCCTCAAAGTGATCATGGTCTTGACTCCGGCGTAACTCCTACTACATGTCTTACTTTCATCGTAGTTAATCCTGCACACTTATCTCAACATATGGATTAGATAACAAATGACAATTGACTTCATCATCAAAATCCGAGATCCAACACCTATGACTAGCAATCTCCCACTTAAACTAAAGCGAATCACCTATGTGTCTGATCCCCATCAGACCCCTGTGACGCTCAAAGACAATTTGAGATAACGACTTTGTTAGTGGATCTACAATGTTATCTTCGGAAGTAACTCTTTCCACTACTACATTTCCTCAGGTCATGATCTCTCCAATAAGTTAGAACCTCCTTAGAGTATTTCTGATGAGACCCGGGTTCTCTTATTTGAGTAATCTCCCTGTAATTATCATAATATAAGGAATCAGCTCCTCGCTACTTAGCCCGACTTCTACATCCGTGATGAACTTATTCATCTAGACTACCTCATTTGCTGCCTCTGCTGTAGTAATATACTCTGCCTCTATAGTCGAGTCAGCAGTAGTATCTTGCTTGAAACTCTTCCAGCACACTACTCCTCCATTCAAGGTGTACACATACCCTGAATTCAACTTGCTATCATCGACATCAGACTGAAAACTCGAGTCTGTGTAGCCTTCAACCTTGAGGCTACTACATTCATATACTAGTAAAAGATCCTTAGTCCTTCTCAAGTACTTAAGGATACACTTTATTGCTTTCTAGTGCTCCAAGCCTGAATCTGCCTAATATCTGCTCGTGACACTCAGAGCATACGCTATATCAAGCCTAGTACATAGCATGACATACATGATAGACCCTATTGCTGAGGCATAAGGTATCATATCCATGTTCGTCTTTTCTTCAGGAGTCTTTGGGGACATACTCCTAGAAAGCGATATCCCATATCTCATCGGTATGAGACCTCTTTTGGAATTTTTCATGCCAAACATTTTGACAATGGTTTTTATGTGCATGGATTGGGATAAGCCAAGCATTCTCTTGGATCTATCTTTATAGATCTGAATCCCCAAGATATAGGATGCTTCCCTTAAATCTTTCATGGAGAAGTGTCTAAATAACCAAGCCTTTATTGTGGATAACATTCCTACGTCATTCCCAATGATTAGGATGTCATCCATATATAACATCAAAAAGGTAATAGTGCTCCCACTTTCCTTCCTGTACACACAAGGCTCATCTTTGTTCTTAACGAAGTCATAAGATCTGATTGCCTCATCAAATCTTATGTTCCAACTTCGGGAAGCTTACTTTAGTCCATAAATATATCTAAGCAACCTGCATACCTTTTCTGGGCAGTTCTTGGGCATGAATCCCTCGAGTTGTATCATAGACACCTCCTCCTCGAGGTTCCCATTGAGGAATGCGGTTTTCACATCCATCTGCCAGATCTTATAATAATAGTGTGCTACAATAGCCAATAGAATTTGGATGGATTTTAGCATTGCTACGGGTGAGAAGGTTTCGTCATAGTCAACACCTTGCCTTTGACGATACCCCTTAGCCACTAGCCTTGCTTTATAGGTCTCTACCTTTCCATCTACTCCGATCTTTTTCTTAAAGATCCACTTGCAACCGATGGGTACAATACCTTCGGGCGCATCAACTAGGTTTCAAACCTTGTTGGAGTACATAGAATCCATCTTAGAATTCATGGCTTCTTGCCACTTCCCTGAGTCTATACTCATAATAGCCTCCTCGTAGGTTTGAGGATCAATATCCTCAACATCCTCTCCTCTAATATGTCCCATATATCTCTCAAGAGGATGAGATACTCTGTCAAACCTACATAAAGTTGGAACTTATGTATTAGGTACCTGAACTGACTCAGGCTGTAGAGTGGTGCTTGAGTTAGGTTCTCCAACCTCACTCAACTCTATCATGCTCTTACTATCTCCACCAAGAATGTGTTCCTTCTCAAGGAACACTGCTCTCTTGACTACAAAAACCTTTTGGTCCTCGAGATGATAGAAATAATACCCACAAGTTTCCTTGGGATATCCCACAAACTTACACCGCTCCATCCTTGATTGTAACTTATCGGGGTTGTGTCTTTTAACGTTGCCAGGGTAGCCCCAAATCTTAACAACCTTAAGATCGAGCTTCTTTCCTTTCTATATCTTATATGGTGTAGACACTACCGACTTAGTTGAAACTCTGTTCAAAATGTAAACTGCGGTCTCTAAGGCATATCCCCAAAATGAGATGGGTAGGTCAGTGAAACTCATCATGGACCATACCATGTCTAACAGCGTATGATTTCTCCTTTCAGACACACCATTGAGCTGAGGTGTATAAGGAGGTGTCTATTGGGATAATATCTCATGGTCCTTGAGGAACTGAGTAAACTCTGTACTTAAGTACTCACATCCTCGATCTGATCGAAGAGTCTTGATACTCTTTCCAATCTAGTTCTCCACTTCATTTTATACTCTCTGAATTTCTCAAAGGCTTCGGACTTGTACTTCATTAAGTACACATATCTATACCTTGAGAAATCATCGGTAAAGGTAATGAAGTAGGAGTAACTACCAATGGCATGAGTTGACATGGGTCTACATACATCACTATGTATGAGTTCCAACAGCTTAGTGGCTCTCTCTCCAGTTCCACTAAATAGAGAGTTGGTTGGTTTTCCTCGAAGGCAAGGCTCGTAAGTTGTATATGACTCATAGTCGAATGGATCTAGATATTCATCATTTAACAACTTTTGAATCATTCCCTCATAGATGTGACCTAGCCTACAATGCCACAAGTATGCACTGTTCACCTCATCTCGTTTTCTCTTAGACATACTTACATTCATGATATGTGTAGTAGTGTCTAGCATAAACAAACCGTTATGCAATATTCCTCTCGCCAATCTCCCCTTGGCTTTGCTAGAATCTACAACAAATTGCAAATGTGATAAGCAATACTGGTATCCAATACCAATGCACTATCACAAAAATCTGACAACTAGAGATTGATCATGAATGTACTTGAAGCTTCTCCAAGCTTCTATTTCGCCCTCTCTGCAAGGTACTCTTTGCAGTTCCTTTTCCAGTGCCCATCTTTGTCATAGTGGAAGCATTGGTCTTTGTCCTTTGCTTGGTCTTTCTTAGCAACCTTTGCTTTACCTGGTCTGCCCTTGCCCTTGCCCTTCTTAAGGGACATTTCCACTTTCATTTTTTTTCTGGTCTCACCAGCGTAGAGAACTGGCTTCTCTTTCTTAATAGTACTCTCTGCCTTCCTCAACATATTAAGGAGCTATGGGAGAGTCACTTTAAGCTTGTTCATATTAAAATTCATTATGAACTGTGAAAAGGAATCTGGTAGGGACTGAAGCACAATGTCCACATATAAGTTATCCTCTAGGACCATTCCTAGATATGTGAGTTTCTCTATCCACTCAATCATTTTTAGGATATGGTTTTGAACCGGTGTCCCCTTAGTCATCCTAGCGTGGAAGAGGCTCTAGGATATCTCATATCGCTGAGTCCTTTCCTATTCCTCAAATAATTTATGGCCGTATAGGAGAATGAATATGGCATGAATCTTTTCATGTTGTCTCTATAACTCAGGAGTCATAGAGCCCAACATGTAACACTAAGCAAGAGTGGAGTCATCAATGTACTTCACGTAGCGAGTGATCTCATCCTCGCTTGCCCCTTCCTCGGGCGTAGGCATCACTGTATCAAGGATGTACGTGATTTTCTTTACCGTGAGAATAATTCTTATGTTGCGGAGCCAATCCATATAATTTGGACCAGTGAGGCGGTTGACATCGGGTATGCCACGTAAGGGATTTGAAATGTGACATTTTCTAAAAATAAAAATGTAGCAAAAATAAATAACATGTAAATTTTATAAACAATAAACAATCAAGATATTGACTTCTATCTTAATATGCTCCCACTATTTTACTTGTGAGTCACGTGATACCCTCAACACGTGAAACGGAAGTCTCCGGTAGTCTTCTAGTGGGGATTAGGATTCAATCAGCATCTTAGTGTAACCTCGAGGGACTCGACCAATCACACTAAGCCCAAAAGGTAGACAACTCTTGCCGATCACAACTTCTTGTGATTCCCATGTTGTTCGGTCTCCGAATCACCATGGTCTTGAGGGATTCGACTAACCATGATGCTCGGTTAAGTCAACACCTTCGTTACAAGAAGAGTCTGATTTGATGATATACCCTCGAGGGACTTGACCAAGTATACCATGTCCTCAGGTCACTGGTGACATTTCTATGTCATAAGCAAGATAGTGAATCGCGATATAGGAGAGCCTCCTCATGTGATTACAACTTAATCATAAGCATGCAGATCCAACAATAAATGAGAAATATAATGGAGGCTCGTAGGCCTCAATAATCATAATCATAAGTATACATATTACACGGTCCATGATCATGTTAGGATCAAGAGCACTAAGAGGGGGGGGGTGAATTAGTGCAGCGGAAATCTTTCAACGATAAAACACGTTTGAACGATAAAAACGATTTCGGTGTGAAAGTCGATCCTAAGATTACTTCAACTTAAGATTAAGCGAGATGATGTTGAAATCAATCTATGAAGGCAGTTTGCAGTTATGATGAAAATCAGAATATAAGCGCAAACTAAAATACGACGTTCGTATGAAGAAGCTGATTTACATCTAAATGCTGATTTATAAATCACTTGATTAGGCGAGATGCAGTTTAAGCATGGATATAAAGGCAGTTTGCAGTTATGATTGAAATCAAAATGTAAACGCAAACTGAAATATGATGATCGTACGAAAAACCAGATTTACGTCTAAACGTTGATTCGGAAAGTGTAAAGCTTAAAACTCGATTGTATATGCGCAGAAAGCAATAAGCTTTAGAGGAGGTTTGTATTAAAGATAATATGCTCAAAGTAAATGAAAACCGAGATTTAGAGTGGTTCGGTCAATCTTGACCTACTCCACTTTTGGCTTCCTCCATCGACGAGGTTACCGACGTCAACTAGAGGCCTTCCTTCAATAGGCGAAGGCCAACCACCCTTTTACAGTTTCACTCCTTTTGACGGGCTTAAGAGACAACCCCTACAGAATTTTCTCTCCTCTCTTTACAACTCAGAACTTGGAAGAAAAGAGGGAGAAGAACTTTTGGCCTTTACAACAATTTTGAGCTCTAAGAATCACAGAAAAAGATCAAGATTTCGGTGTGTCTTCTGTGCCTTCTTAGTGCTGAATGGGTGGGGTATTTATAGGCCCGAACTTAGTTCAAATTTGGAGCTCAAAACTGTCAATTCCCGGAATTCCGGGATCAGGCGGTTGCACCTCCTGACTGGAGCGGTTGCACCGCCTGGCAGAGCTCTAAGACTGAGCCTCTGGGCGGTGCCACCTCTGTCAGGGGCGGTTGCACCTCCTGCCAGAGCTCGAAGACTGAGCTCAGGCGGTTGCACCTCCTGACTGAGGCGGTTGCACCGCTTGGTAGAGCGCGAAGACTGAGCTCAAGCGGTGCCACCTCCTGTCAGGGGAGGTTGCACCGCCCAGTCTCACTCGGAGACTGAGCCCAGGCGGTGCTACCTCCTGGCTGGGGCAGTTGCACCGCCCAGTCTCGCTGGGAGACTTAGCCCAGGCGGTGCCACCTCCTGGCTTGGGCGGTTGCACCTCCCACAACAATCAAGGTCTTAATGGGTTGATCCATTCGGCCCAATTTGGGTTTTTCAGGGGCCCAATTGTCCCAAGATTAAGTTAATGGGATCACCTCCCATTTCCAACTTAATCATTGTGCTAACTACGATTTTTCCTAAGACATTTATTGCAACTTGCTTCAGTGCGTCAATCGCTTCTTCCGGCGAGCTTCCGGCGAACTTCCGTCGATCATCCGATGAACCCTCGGTAATGCTCCTGCGGACTTCCGGCAAACTCCTGGACTTGCGATGATTCACTTGGCGAGTTCCGACAAGCTTCTTTGGCAAGCTTATGGACTTCTCGGATTTGTTCCCGTAGAACCTCCGACGATTGTCTGAACTTCCGTCGAACTCTCGAACTCCCAACGTGATCATTGTCTTGACTCCGGCGCAACTCCTGCTGCATGTCTAACTTTCATCGTAGTTAATCCTGCACATGTAAACAAAGCTTCGATCGAGACAATTAATCCTAAGCAATTAACCAAGTTGTTTGGCATGTCATTGGTCCCTCGACGCTTCGTCCGATTCTTCGGCGCATCGTCCTCTCCTACAGCCTATTGCCCAATCGACCAGTTGACTCTGCAACTCCGATATCCTTGGCACAATACCCGCTCTTCTTGGCCCGATGCCTGAGTCCACGGCCCGAAGCCTTCTGTCGATACGTCGACCGATCTACCGGCCCGACATCCAATCTTCTGACATGTTCCTCCGGCACAACATGATTTTCCTGCTTTAATTGTCTCATCCTGATCAAAGCATCCTGCGTCACTCAAAACGTAGATTAAATCATAAACATATATTAAGTAGTTTCATCATCAAAATACGAGATTCAACAATCTCCCCCTTTTTGATGATGACAACTACTTGATGACGGAGTTAACCTTAACTCCCGGAGTTTAAACAAACTCCCCCTATCAATATGTCATATTGATAGAACCTTGAATTCAAACTGAATTCAAGTCATTGCAATATTCATCATGAATACTTGCAACTCGTCATCATAAACTTATGCATAACATCATACTTCTCCCCCTTTGTCATCAACAAAAAGGAGAAGTACCACAATCAAGCGTTTGTGATATTGGTTCAACTCATTGCATGAAAAACATAATATCAAGTTTTATCATCATGCAAGTTTGCTATTATCAAATATCAACATGTAAAACTGCGATGTAAGCTTTTGATATCATAACGTAAACATTTCAAGTGTTTATCAATTGTAGCATTTCATCACATGGTAAGATATCAACGTGTAAAATTACGATACAAGTTTTTGACATCTTAACACATGATGCAGACATGGCATAATGCAAATTTGGCAATCATAGCATCAGTGTTCATAGCATCAATTCATATATTTCTCCCCCTTTATTATCAACAAAAAGGAGAACGATATAAGCAAATTTTAAGCATAAGTGCGATGCCATAAGCAGGTTCATGTCATTTTTCAACAAAGAGTGATAAGATACCAAATATTCAAACATCTCAAGGAAAATGTGACATGGAGATAGCTTTGAAAACTTCTTCCATTTTATTTGTTATTTTCTTTTTGCACGAAGAAGGAAAGCTATTTCTGAGCTTACTCGAATGAAGTTAAAATCGATAAGATATTAAAGCACGCTTCATTTTCACAAGTATCAAGATATGTATCAAATCCTTGTACGTAAAAATGACTTCCTTTTTCAAGAAGGAATTTATAAGCAAGAATCATTTCATCAAATCCATTTCTCAAAACAAAATATTGTTCACATGATAAGTGTATGAGAGATGTATTTGCTAGTTGATTCTATATGTCAAAAATCAATGATATGAATTAAACTTAATATGACATATGCTTATTAAGTCTGGAAGAGGATAATTCGAAAATCCAATGGTTAGGATACCAATAGTTAAGAGAATCTGAAAATGAAATTAACACTTTCATGCATTCGGACAAGGCTGTGCTATTGATTTTCAAATACAATCATGAGGACAAAACATGCTTATTATCATGGAAATTTTTGTATTCAAAGCACATAATTTCCAACCTGTTATTAGGGCATGTAATTGTGTAAAATCATCATGGCAATCGAGTGATTTGATCATTCAATCAAGAAAGTCCAAAAATTAATTTTAACAAGTTCAATCATTTGGACATATTTTTGCCATAGTTTTTCAAATACAATCATGAAGATAAGACATGCTCATCATCATAGTAGTATGATAGCAAGTTTACAATATACAAGCTAGCAAAAAAAAATTTTAACATTTTAAGACACGTAAGCTAGCAATTTTCTCTTTGAGATATGCATATTAGCAACTCTTTCTCCCCCTATGTCATTGGCAAAAAGAAGGAAGACCCTTTACATTAATTTCTAAATCATGACAAAGGTAGGTTTCAATCTTGTTTGTGCATCATTATATTTTCAAAACATATAAACTCATTATTATATGATAGCTTATCATGCACAATATGTCAAACCATCTAACATGATACAAATATTTATTTTCAAAGTATTTATCACTATTTTCATGTATGATAATAAAGTGTTCATGATACCGAACATTAAATCAATATTTTTTAAGTATTTATCACTTCATTTTGATCATGATACCAAACATTCATCATTTAGAGCATTCATGACATTAAATCACCATTTATAATACTTCATTTTAGCAACAACTCATAGCATTTTAAATCATGATTCACATCATATGCAATACATCACATCATAATTAAAAAGCTCAAGTATTGCGTGCATCATTGCAAATCATAAATGTTTCATATCATGATGGTATCAATTTTGTTAAATTATATCCTACCATGTATGATCATAACTTTTCATCAAAATAAATTAATGAATATTTCATATATTCATATCATCACATAAGGAATATCAAGAAGAAAATAATTAGGTGATGAGATAAACCTTTCATGAATACAAAGAATTACATAAAAATCATATCATGAATACAAGGAATACAGGTCACAATCATTCAAGAGAAAACTCATCATTCATTTTTAATTCATTCAATTTGACAAATCATGATCATGATTTTGATAAAACTCGTTTCAAATTTAAATCATCAAAATCATTTTTATGGCTCACAAAATTTATAACATAAATAGATTCATGATTTTATTGATAATATATTTTTCCCCCTTTTTTAAGTGTTTCATCTTAAGTGATTGATTTCATGTTAGCATGCCTTTTCATTTATGTCAAATCAAAACATGCATCAATTTTTAAAGCCACTATTATTATCATGAAAATCGATAATCCATAATTATCAAGAATCATCATACATAATTTCAAAAATATATACTCATTAATCATAACTTCAAATTAAACATGATTCAAACTCGAGAAATAACAATGGACATCAACATGATACACATTATGACTTCTTAACCATGATTTTATATTTTCAATCAAAATCATTTTGTTTGTTTATCATAAAATATGCAATATTATCATTTACTAGCATGATCATAATATATATTTTTTTAAACATTAATTCTAAACTAAAAAAAAAAATACATCATGAAAGCATCAAGTAATTTCAAAATAAATTAGGGGGATTTCGATTACCTCATCATTGAAAACGATTAAGGCGTAGTTTGCCACCTCGCCTTTCTTGATTTTCTCCTCGTCTTCGGAGGAGCTCGATTCATCCCACTTTGTGTTCTTCTTCTTTGGCCTCTTCCTTCGTTCAAGTTTATTGTTTATTTTAGATTTTTGTTTAATAAACTTATTAAGATTTAGTGTTCGAAGTTCAAGTTCATCATTGTCCTCATCACTTGAGTCATCGCTCAAGTGGTATTCATTTGTCCGGAGTTCCAAATCCTTCCTGTTCTTTGGAAGGTGATTTTGTTCATCATGTTCATCATGTGCATTATGCACCATTTCATATGTCATCAACGAACCAATTAGTTCTTCAAGTGGTAAGTTGTTTAGGTTTTTAGCTTCTTGTATTGCAGTTACTTTTGAATCCCACTTCTTAGAAAGAGAACGCAAAATCTTGTTTATGAGTTCAAAATCCGAAAAATATTTTCCAAGAGCTCTTAAACTATTGACAACATCCGTGAAACGGGTGTACATGCCGCCTATAGTCTCGCTTGGTTACATTCGAAAAAGCTCAAAATCATGCAATAAAATGTTAACTTTCGAGTCTTTGACTCTACTAGTTCCCTCGTGCGTGATTTCAAGTGTTCGCCAAATGTCAAAAGCCGTTTCGCACGTAGAAATCCGATTTGAACTCGTTTTTGTCCAAAGCGCAAAATAAGGCATTCATAGCCTTTGCGTTTAAAAAAAAATACTTCTTCTCCAAATCCGACCATTCGTTCATCGGTTTAGAGGGAAGTTGAAAACCGTTTTCAACGATATTCCACAAATCCAAATTCATAGAAATCAAGAAAACTCTCATTCGAGTTTTCCATTAATTGTAGTCCGTCCCATTGAACATGGGTGGACGTGTAATAGAATGGCCCTCTTGGTTTCCGGCGAATGCCATCTCTCTTGGGTTTTAATCCGTTTGAGAGTTAACCCCGCTCTGATACCAATTGTTAGGATCAAGAGCACTAAGAGAGGGGGGGGGGGGGGGGGGGGTGAATTAGTGTAGCGGAAATCTTTCAACGATAAAACACGTTTGAATGATAAAAACAATTTCGGTGTGAAAGCCAATCCTAAGATTACTTCAACTTAAGATTAAGCGAGATGACGTTGAAATCAATCTATGAAGGCAGTTTGCAGTTATGATGAAAACCAGAATATAAGCGCAAACTGAAATACGATGTTCGTACGAAGAAGCTGATTTACGTCTAAATGCTGATTCGTAAATCACTTTATTAGGCGAGATGCAGTTTAAGCATGGATATAAAGGCAGTTTGCAGTTATGATTGAAATCAAAACGTAAACGCAAACTGAAATATGATGATCGTACGAAAAATCAAATTTACGTCTAAACGCTGATTCGAAAAGTGCAAAGCTTAAAACCCGATTGTATATGCGCAGAAGGCAGTAAGCTTTAGAGGAGGTTTGTAGTAAAGATAATATGCTCAAAGTAAATGCAAACCGGGATTTAGAGTGGTTCGGTCAATCTTGACCTACTCCACTTTTGGCTTCCTCCACCGACGAGGTTACCGACGTCAACTAGAGGCCTTCCTTCAATAGGCGAAGGCCAACCACCATTTTACAGTTTCACTCCTTTTGACGGGCTTAGGAGACAACCCTTATAGAATTTTCTCTCCTCTCTTTACAACTCAGAACTTGGAAGAAAAGAGGGAGAAGAACTTTTGGCCTTTACAATAATTTTGAGCTCTAAGAATCACAGAAAAAGGTCAAGATTTCGGTGTGTATTCTGTGCTTTCTTAGTGCTGAATGGGTGGGGTATTTATAGGCCCCAACCCACTTCAAATTTGGAGCTCAAAACTGTCAATTCCCGGAATTCCGGGATCAGGCGATTGCACCTCCTGATTGGAGCGGTTGCACCGCTTGACAGAGCTCGAAGACTGAGCCTTTGGGCGGTGCCACCTCTATCAGGGGCGGTTGCACCTCCTGCCAGAGCTCGAAGACCGAGCTCAGGCGGTTGCACCTCCTGACGGAGGCGGTTGCACCGCCTGGCAAAGCTCGAAGACCGAGCTCAAGCGGTGCCACCTCCTGTCAGGGGAGGTTGCACCGCCCAATCTCGCTCGGAGACTGAGCCCAGGCAGTGCTACCTCCTGGCTGGGGTGGTTGCACTGCCCAGTCTCGCTGGGAGACTTAGCCCAGGCGATGCCACCTCCTGGCTTGGGTGGTTGCACCTCCCACAGCAATTAGGGTCCGAACGGGTTGATCCATTCGGCCCAATTTGGGTTTTTCAGGGGCCCAATTGCCCCAAGATTAAGTTAATGGGATCACTTCCCATTTCCAACTTAATCATTGTGCTAACTATGATTTTTCCTAAGACATTTACTGCAACTTGCTCCGGTGCGTCAATCGCTTCTTCCGGCGAGCTTCCGGCGAACTTCCGTCGATCATCCGATGAACCCTCGGTGATGCTCCTGCGGACTTCCGGCAAACTCCTGGACTTGCGATGATTCACTTGGCGAGTTCCGACGAGCTTCTTTGGCAAGCTTATGGACTTCTCGGATTTGTTCCCGTAGAACCTCCGACGACTGTCTGAACTTCCGTCGAACTCTCGAACTCCCAACGTGATCATTGTCTTGACTCCGGCGCAACTCCTGCTGCATATCTAACTTTCATCGTAGTTAATCCTGCACATGTAAACAAAGCTTCGATCGAGACAATTAATCCTAAGCAATTAACCAAGTTGTCCGGCATGTCATTGGTCCCTCGACGCTTCGTCCGATTCTTCGGCGCATCATCCTCTCCTACAGCCTATTGCCCAATCGACCAGTTGACTCTGCAACTCCGATATCCTTGGCACAATACTCGCTCTTCTTGGCCCGATGCCCGAGTCCACGGCCCGAAGCCTTCTGTCGATACGTCGACCGATCTACCGGCCCGATGTCCAATCTTCTGACATGTTCCTCCGGCACAACATGATTTTCCTGCTTTAATTGTCTCATCCTGATCAAAGCATCCTGCGTCACTCAAAACGCAGATTAAATCATAAACATATATTAAGTAGTTTCATCATCAAAATACGAGATTCAACAGATCATTCGTCCATACATCATACATCACATGTATAAATTATCATCATATAGGACACTAAATAATAATAAAATAATAATCAATTAAACTTTTTAATTAATTAATATTTTCTGAAATCAGGGACATATAGGAAATTTTTAGAATTCTAAGGGGTATTTTCAAAATTTGGATAAGGCCAAAAACTTGAATTTCTCAAATTCCGAGTGGCAAAACTATCTTTTGCCCAGAAAACCCTAAACCCCTTTCTCCCTTTCCCGCACTACAATAGTCGTCGCTGCCGCCACGGTACCGGCGACAGCCTATGCGGTTGTGGGGCGTGGGGGCACCGCCCCTTCCCGCGGGCAGCGACTCCCCAGTGGTTGGGTGCTGTCGCAAGCGGTTCTGCCCGCGGGCACCGCCCGCAAGTGGTGTTGCCTCGCTGGGCGGCCGCCCCTGTGGGGGTTTTGTCTGCGAGAGCAGCGGCTGCTGCCCTACGATGCCTCAGCCCAAGGGCGTGCCATAGTTTCAGATAAAGTATTGAAAGATTGGACGACTTGCCAAAATAGCATACAATATGTTGAAAGCTTTGTAATTGTGCAGGATATATTGTTGAATTGTTAAAGTCTTGTTTAATGTCTTTTTGGGTCAAACTAAGTTAGGATTGGGCCAAAACCATGCCAACTTGTTGATAAAGCCAATGGGCTTTGACCAAGGTTAAATTAGGCCTATTAGAAGGCTAAAACAATGGACTTGAGTTGGCTTGGACAGTGGTACTGCTAGGCCCAAGCGATGGTACCGCTTAAGTCAATCGATAAGCACAAACAATATTTGTCAGTGCTACCGGTAGTGGTACCACCTATATTGATGGTGATACTACTTAATATTTAAAAATTATGATAGTGGTATTGTCCAAAAGTCTAAAATTGTAATATCAAAAGTTATAACGGTAGTACTACCATGTGTCAACGATAGTACCGCCTATGCCTTAAAATTTCAAGGATTTAAATTTTTTGGCTCCATTTTTTAAGCCTCTTGGGGCCTATAAATAGCCTACTAAGGTTTGGTTAATGGAGCATCAATTTCTGAGTTGGTGAAGAGTTGTAGCTCTCTCTTTGGATATTATTTGAGTCTCTTTCTCTGAGTTTAGAGGTGATTCTGAGTTATAGGAGATGAGAGATATTATAAAAGAGTGAGTGTAGAGGTTCTTTCATAAGCCTATTAAAATGATAAAAGCTATAACAATGATAGTTGATTTTCATCCATTGGAAAGAAGATCGGTAGTAAAAGCCAATGACCTCGACGAAAGAGAAATCAAGAGTAGATATAGGTCGGAAAGATTGAACCACTATAAATCGATTTGTGTTGCTTCTCTTGATTTTAATTTGTTGTTACTTACTAATTTACTTTACTCACAACCCTTACTCACATTTTTTGTTAATTTCATTTCCAATATGGATTTATTAATGAACCTTTAAAATCGATTAAAATTTACTGTAATACTAATTCACCCTCCCCTCTTAGTGTCATTATGATCCTAACACCTACTAGCCTAGGATAACTTAAACCTATTCCAAGAATCAATCTTACCATTAAGACTTCAACATAATATCAAAGGGCGATTTGAGAATTCTACGAGGGATGATCATAGTACTAAGATATTTAAAATGGAACTTTCTCACTTTGATATTAAAGGAATGGACATCATGTCTCTTACCAACTCTCATGCTACAAGAAAAAAAAAATCATATTTACTAAGATTGATGAGTTGATTCATAAGAGTCTTATAAGCCTTGAGATTATCCTTAATGGTTTCGCAAAATCTTTTATTCACTCTAAAACATGTCAAAATATCATTTACATATATAATATGAGAGAAATAGATACATTTTTAAATTTAAATAGGGTGAGCAACTTATCTTCAATAGCCTTATGAAATAGGCAAGAAAGGATTTGGGCCACAATGATATATAGATATAGGGATAATAGTCCCCGATACCCCTATGGCTCTTGAAATACCTTGAGCCCTTACAATTAATAAGATATAAAAAGATATAAATAGAAATATAATTTTTAATCCAAGACACAAATTATATAAAATAATTTAAAAGAGTATAAATGTAAAGAATGACATCCTAAGAAAGACGGTCATATTCTTTTTCAAGATCCATTTTAAACATAACTAAAGGAATCTTACCCTTATTTCAAACGTAGAATGAACCACTTCTTAAGCTATCAAAATATTATCATGAATACTTCTACTTGAGAGAAAAGATGATTACTCAATATGAAACAAATTATTCAAGAGAGATTTGATATGAGAAGCCAAAAATTTAAAAAAAACATTATATACCACATTACCTACAAAAATGGGATGAAAAATATAAAATTTTTCTAGGAATTAAATATTTAGGGATGAAGACAAAGAAGGTTCTAGCCTAATCAACCAACAAAAAAGCATGAAAATATAATTAATTAAAGGCCTCAACAAGATAATCTTTTTTAGTATTTTAATGGTATTGATAAAATTTAAAAATATACCCATCGGTCCCAGGACTTTTACTAAAGTCGAATGACCTAAAAAACTTACAGATTTTATATTTGTTAAAGTATCTAATTAACTCAAAACCTTGATCATTAAAAATACTATTCATATTGGGCTAAAGGGATTTAGAATTAAAATAAAAAAATGGCTTATTCATATCCCCACCACAAAATTGAGAACAAAAGGAGATGAATTTATGAGAGATAAGCTCAGGTTGATAAATATACTATTGGTCACTCTGAATATTATGAATGAAATTCTACTTATATCTATCAATAATTAAATTATGATAAAATCTCATATCCCTATCCTCGTTCTTAATCTATTTAAACTTGATCTTAACCTAAGTCTTTAGATAAACATACATAGTAAGAGTCTGAATGTGATTATAAAGGGATTCCAACTCTATAACATCCTTGTTTAAGATAATAGCAATGACATCTAGAAGCTCTAACTTATTAATATCAACCTTGGCATTAATATCACCCAAAGTATTCTAATTCCACTTTGACAAGACTCCTCTCAAGTAATAAAGGTTATTAAATAGAGAAAGCATCTAAATATACCAAATATGTAAATAAATGGAATAATTATGTTATTTAGCCTTGTCTTTCTTAATATTTTTAAACATCTTATATATGGCCTTAATATTTTTAAATATTTTATATATGAAAATGAAATATATAAACCTTATACTATATAAGATCATTGGACAAACACAAAATGATGGTGAGTGAAGTATCCAATAATATGAGAATCTAATTTGAGAAGCCAAACTCAAAAGAGGTCATGTTGAATATAAAAGCATATATGTAGTTGTTAATATAAGAGAATCCAATAATATGCTTTTGTCCTATATCAATTTATGTTGGATTGGGAAGAAGGAAGAAGAGGAAGCAGTGAAGGAGAAAGAAAAAAGAAGATGGATCAAAGGAGGGAGGAGGAAGAGGAGACAAAGTAGTGAGAAAGGACATGAAGAAAGAAGAGGAGAAGGATAAGAAAAGAGTATGTACCAAAGAGAGAAATGATGGCTAATGGGTGAGCATATCCAATGACAACAACATAATGAGAAATATGGTGATTCTAAGGTTTTCATATATAATTTAGATTATATCACTTAAAACAAAAGCAATTCGCATACCGATCTACATCTAGACTAGTATGCATAATATGTTTTATCCCATTTTAGGTGGTATGATGATTTTTGCTACATATGTAATTTTGTTTGATGGATTTTACCTTCAATCATTTTATTTTGGAAAATCAAAATCTTGCCTAAAAAGAAAATCTTACTTAGATAAGCTTTGGTTAGTTTCATATGATCATCTCTTTTCTTCTTTTCTAGGTGTTCATATTATGATAAAAATAATATTATTTGTAATATAAAAGAATACCAACGATCACAAAACTTTTTTTTTAAGATATATATTAATGGGAGTAAATGTACTCATAGAAGCTTGCAATCAGCTTTGTACAACAAAAACTTCTACATGGCTTATTATATCTTTTCATAAGACATTCTAATTTTAGTGCTTATTATATCACTTTATAAAGCATCCTAGTTTTAATTTAATGATCATTTGTAATAAAGAATTCTAGAAATGATATTTTTTCTACTTTTATTTAATAATAATACTCTTATATCTATCTCCCCCAAAACCTCTTTCATAAATTATGGATCTTTTAAAGAGTATTCTAAGTGGATAATAATATAATTTTTTTTTAAGTAATCCAAAGTCTAAATAGTTCTCTTAACATATCAAGTTAAAATGTGATCAAAAGGTAAAAAAACCAATAAATTTTTATCAAAGTTTTAAAAACTGAAACAATCTACAAAATATTTATAAAGGTTTCATGTAGAATGTTTTTGATTTGAAGTTTAATTACCTTAGCTAAATAAAATTATAATAATTTTATAAATTTATGAAGTAGTGGAATCTATTTTAAGAACAATGTATCTCATATATTTTGGTTCTACCTTTTATAAACTCTTTTATACTCTTTATAAATATTTTCTAATCTACTTTATGGATTTCATAACTTATAAATTTAATTTAATTTTTTTGCTCTTTTATCTGTTCTAACACATTTTAATCAAAATTATGTCAAAAATAGCAAAATTGACTTAAGGATAAATTAAATTGATATCTAATAACAACAACCTATATGATTATTTCTTGACAATACTATTATATTTTTAATAATTCATACTATATTTATTAAGATATTAATTAAAAGTATTATTTTATTATTTAATATATCATTATAGTCGTATTTAGTTTATTGATATTTTTATATTTTCTTTTGATAAAGGGAGAGAAAAGTATCTTAGTCTTTTACATAATCTAGCGAAGTCATCATTTTCTAGGTAAAAAGAAAAAAATAAAGAGTTTTTCTAATGATCTTATCTTATAAAAATATAATTTTATTAGTATTATATTTTAAAAATTAAAATTATGTAAAGATAATCTTGATATGCATAAAAGATATTTTAATGAAAGGACATGTCTCTTACAACAATATTAGTTAAATGTAACATTTGGGATGTTTTTTAGGCTCTATAAATAGAATTGTAAATGGCTATAGTTTATTAATTCATATTTCAATACAATTTCTCCTCTTTATTTTTTAAAAATATTATTATTATTTTTTTTTGCTACTTGGTATGCTAAGAGAGACTAGTTAACTAACTCAATGATCATGCTCGTAAGAAAGATAATATTTATTTATGTTCGCAAAAATAAGATGGATTAAATATTGAGATTAGAATCTCGATCAATCCGATATGTAAGGATGAGTTTTTCATATTAAGACATTGATTACATGTCTTTAAGTTCTTTCTAAACTTTATCTTTTTTATTTTTATTGTTTTAATATCTTATTTGTTTCTTCATCAAAATTTGATATCATTGTTTTGCTCCAACAATTTAAGATGAAATTTTAATGAATTTTGGTTAGAATTATAATAATAAATTAATATAATTAAAAATGTTTAATTGTCATGTTTTCTTAATAATTCAAGCATTTAACTATTTATCATCTGAATTAAGAATGGTCAGCATTTACCTCTAGTTTTGTCTAATTGTTCACTGTTTAATTTTTGTTGGATTAATTAGATGCATAATTTATGTGAATGAAGATTGTACTAAATTTAACATTAAAAATAAGATATATTATAATTTGAGACTCAAAACCTAGTGTATTAATAAAAATATTATCAGTTTATAGATATTATTTAAAAATTAAAAAATCATAAAATAAAAATTTTCTTTTTTAGTGACAAATAAAAGAATATCAAATCTCATTATATTAATAATAATTTTAGTAGTTTAAAAACATTGCTTCGTACAAAACAAATACCACGTCTTGTTTCTTTAACATACAAATTCTAAAAGAGTAAGGTACACGAAATTTAACGTAGATGATAGCTGTATATAACGGTGTGATGTCAAAATACCCGCTACGTAGATTCGATAAATATAACGGAACAATTTTAGAATGTAACGCTTGGGCTGGGTGGCATCTATATAACCCGAGGGCCCACTCTGTTGCAATCACAACAACTTCTCTCCCCTCGCGCGCTCTCCTCCTCTCGGCTCTCGGCTCTCTCGTCGTTCTGCGAAGGTCGGAACTGCTCTCCGACGAACACGAACGGGCACAGCTGCGAGGGTCCTTCCCTTCGATTTTTATTGCGGTGATCTCATTCCTTTCTTTTTTCTCTTGTTTCGTTTCGCTTGGTTCTTCATCCGACGAAATTTTGATTAGGGTTCAGAATTTTTGTTGGTCTTGGGGTTCTTTTAATCGATTCTTGGTTGTCGACTTTCTTGTGGGAAGATCGATCTTTCTGGTTTTCTCGATCGTTTTTCGTCACCTAGCCAGTCTCGTTCTGGTTTCGATTGGAAAATATGTCTTCTTCGCGTTCTAGGCGTGTGGAGTACGACCGCTTCATCCCGTTCCGGTCGGCGATGGACATGGACTACGCACGCTTTGCCCTAACCGGGCCTTCGAGACCGCAGCGTGATGGTTCGAGGGAATCCCCATCGAGCGTGGCGTACCAAAAGCTTCTTGATGACTGCATTTTGAAGAACAGGTCTCGTATCCTCGCTTTCAAGACTGCACCTGAAGCGCCGGCCAGCAAGCTGCCCCAGTTTGACGAGCCCATTCGGCCGCAGAAGAAGCAGCAGAGGCGAATCCCGAAAGAACCAGAGAGGGTTTTGGTAATCCACGGCTTGTTGGATGATAATGTTTTGAATCTCCTCGACTGGGGAAGCAATAATGTGTTGGCAATTGGCCTTGAGGACGCAGTGTATCTCTGGCACGCTGCAAACGAGTCGACTAAGCTTCTACAACCTGTAGAAGACAGAGGACCTATCACTTGCATCCGCTGGTCGCCAGACTGTGCAGTTCTTGCTGTCGCATTTGGCAATTCAGATTTAGACCTGATTGATCCAGCAACAGGACATGTCGTGGATGGGATGGAAGATGAGAACCAGGCCCCTGTGTTGTCACTTGCGTGGAGAAGTAATTCAATCTTGACAGTCGGAAGATTTGATGGCACTGTTGTTGATTATGACTTTAGAAAGGATGACATGTTCATCTGTTTCTATAATGGGCATCGGCGTGGACTTTGTAGTCTTAAATGGTCCGTGTTGTCCGGGCGGTATTTGGCGAGTGGAGGGCAGGACAAACTAGTGCACATATGGGATGCCTGCATGCCTGTCTCATGTCACCATCCACGTCAACGTCAATGGCTTCACAGGATCAGCAGCCACACTTCCATTGTGAAGGCCGTTGACTGGTGCCCAACTCAGAGCTACCTGCTGGCTTCTGGTGGAGGTTGCAATGATCATTGCATTAAGTTTTGGAACACCGTTAATGGTGCTTGCTTGAACTCGATTGATGCTGGCTCTGAAGTTTGTGCATTACTATGGGACAAAAACAAATCTGAATTACTGACCTCCCATGGTTCGCCGAACAATCAACTCACCTTGTGGAATTACCCATCCATGACGAGAGTGGCTGAGGTTTCCGGTCATTCATCCCGGGTTCTTTCCTTGGCTGGGAGTCCACTGGGAGGTGTAGTAGCTTCTGCAGCAGCAGATGAGATAGTCAGGTTTTGGAATATCTTTGAGACTCCCAAAATAACAAAACCTGAACTGCCCTTTGCCCAATTTAATGTCATAAGATGAAAAGGTGGATAGGTGGAAATGATTAAGATTCCAAATGGAAGACTTCTCTAGTGCTTGACATGAAGATATGTTGTTGGTAACATTGCGATGGGAAGTTTCGTGGTGTCAAAGAGGCAGTACATTTTCATACAAGCGCATGGATTCGAGATCTTCAAATATGAGCGCAACCGCCTAAGGTAAGTTAGAAGCCTTACAGCCTTTTACAGCATTTTAGTAGGCTTATTTACAACATGACTATCATTGCAACTACGAGTCTGATTTTTGTTTCCTATTTATTGTTTATCATTTCATAGTTATCGATATGATTATTGCCCAATTGATGAAACATGTGGTCTATAATTTTTGCCCAATTGTTATGATCTAATTATGTGGTTTAAAGTGATTTCAATTTGCTTCTCTTGTGTTTCTTTTTTGTAAGTTACTATCTTTGTCTCATTTTTATTTGAGAATTTTTGTGCAGACTATATATTTTGTTGTGTATGCTAATCATGCATAATTAGATCAAACTGATAGATGCTTATTGTTTTTTTTCTTTTTTGAGTTGAGATTTCGTATGATATTCAATATGACCTTGGTATCACATGAAGACATCACATTGCACACCTAAAAGAGTGTTTGACAATCGAGAGATCTATGCATTATAAGAGGTAATTGCCTATGGCCTTATGTTTCTATTTTTCTTTTCGACTATAAGTTTCCTATGATATAAGTTAAACTTAAGAATTTTATATTCTTTTAGGACTATAAAGAAACTTTGAAGATTGAACTGTGTAGCTCTATTGCCAGAACAAAGCACTTGCAACATGGCCTTAAGTATCACATAAAGATATCACATTGCCAAAACAAACTTTGAAGATTGAACCGTATAACAAACTTCAGATTTCCTTTTCCATTTTTTTTAGTTGAGATTTCTTATAACATTCAATATGGCCTAGTTATCACATGAAGACATCACATTGCATATCTAGAAGTGTGTTTGACAATCGTGAGATCTATGCATTATAAGAGGTAATTGCCTTTGGCCCTATGCTTCTTTTTTCTTTTCTAACTATAGGTTTCCTATGATATAAATTGAACTTCAGAATTTTATATTCTTTTAGGACCATTAAGAAACTTTGAAGATTGAACTGTGTAGCTCTATTGCCAGATCAAAGTACTTTCACATGAAGAATTTAAAATCTTGCTATGGTGTTATTCACAGATACAAAGATATTAAAGCATCTTTGGATTTGCTTAGTGGGTGAAAATATGGAAACTTATGGTGTTGCACAACTATAATCATATTCAACAACTAAGAGATCTATGCATAATTTTGATCTAAGATGTAACTTCTTATGTCTTTATTTTTTGGGTGACTAAAGGTTCCCTAAAATATCCATTAGCCTTCAGATTTTTTATGTTGTTTTAGGACCATTCTAGAACCCATGAAAACTTTTATTTGGTGTAGATCTTATTTCACTACGGAGTACTTCATTTCACTTGAAATAGTATTTTTTTTTATGTTTATTTGCATATACAAAGATACTAAAGCATCTCAGGATTTTGTTTAGAGGGTGAAAAAATTTAGAAAATTGTGGAGTTGCAAAACTAGAATTGTGTTTGACAATCAAAAGACTGTTGATCAACCACTCAGATATTGTTTAAAAAACTGTTCATGAAATGAATAATTTTCAATTTGAAAATTTTCGAAAATAAAGATAAGTTCAAGAGTGAAATCCAAGCCTAAAATTTTCTGTTTTTAGTAAGATGTGTCATAATTTCTGTAGAAAGCAGTTATTCAACCTAAGAGAACTGCAAACCACAGTATATACCATAATAGTAAAAAGATACCAAACAAATAAATCTATGAGCTTGATAAAGGTGAGGCATTGTAATTCTGTTTATTATGTTTTTCCCTGTGAAATGAACAAAAATATCAAATTTAAATGTCTTTCCATGAATAGATTATGTCTTCTGCAACATAGATACACTTCTGATCCTAAGATACGGCTTGAAAAATGGTGTCAAATGGGATATAATGCAGTTCTAAAGTTTGGAAGTTAGCTTACTAGACCAACAGTTCATAAATGCTTCATTATAGTGATAGTGGAGTAGTTCGGGTCCTTCCGATTAACAGGATCTTCATTAAAGGTTTCGATTTGGATTTATCTTGCTGAATCAGTTGTAGTTGTAGCAGAGTGGTAGCAATGTTCATGAGCTTGATAGACAAGCTTACTATGTTTCATATAAATGTTCACCAATTAATGACATGGCTACTATTTCAGTATTTTTTCAATTATGCTGTTGTGGTCATTTACCACAAGTTTCAGCATCCAAGCACTATATCTGAAATTTGCCTTTTGTAAGTATAACACTGACCTTTGAGTTGGTATTTCTTGTTTCCAACTTCCCTATTTGTTTACTGAGATTAAAGTAGCAATAGCGGTTGTGATTATTTATTGCGATTCCAGTAATATCACATGTGGTACCAAGTTTGAATTTGACATGATAATTCCGATTGATTTATTTAAGTCATCATTTTTTTTAATAATCTATTCATGATCTTGTTGGTTGTAATGGAGAGACAAATTGAATATTGGGTAAGCATTTAAAGTTTCCATCACCAAAGTTACCATCCCTTCCAACACCTCTACCTCTGTGCCCCTTGCTATCATCATATATATCTTGTAAACTATCATTGGCCTTATGGACAAGGCTAATGCGGTGGAGATTGATGATCCTCAGAAAGCTCCAGAGCTTGATCGAGACAAACAAGAAGCTGCAGTGAAGCTCATGGCCAACGGTGCGTGCACCCTTTGCAACACGGGGAAGGTGCATATACAACCTTCTTTTTCTCTTGATTAATGGTTGTTGGTGTTTGAATTATAAAACTAGAAATCAGTTTTATGTTGTGAAATTATGCATTTTTTTATTGATGCGCATATGGTTAGCTAACCCTTATTATCCAGAATAATAATTATTCATACTGGTCAGATTTTGTTATTCTCCCCTCTGTTTCAAATGGTCTGAATATTTCGTACCTAACGTGGAGCCATCCATAAAAGATCCTTCTACTAGGTGCTTGTTAGTGTTTGACTTGAAGCCTCACACTTTGAATATAAATTTGAGAGAATTTGTACATGAATGAACAACCAGTTTACTTTTTTTTCCAAAAGTGGACGACTTTATATAAAATAAGCTGATATGCTAGTCATTGTTTGTCATAAATGAACTAACAAAATGAAAGAAAGCAGGAAGAACTCGCAAGACTGAATGTTACATCTTTGGACAATGTATCATTCGAACTAGAAGCTCAGCTTAAACACACACTTTTCCTTCATTTGAATTAATGAATTGGTCCTCCCCTCTTTTTCGTGCTTTTTGAACTTCTTAATGAAATATTTCAAATTATTTTGAAGAGTTCAATTATTCCAAGAATTACGTCAATGCATTTTAGTGATATACTAAGTGAATTGGTTTTGCAAAAAAATTATAAGTCATCTGTTATTTTTTTGTTGAGCCTGCATATGGATTTTAAGAAGGAATATGGACACCATTTTTAAGTTCCATCATATTTTTTCCTCTTTTTCCCCTTTTCCTCCATAAATTTACGGTAAGGGTCTTTCCATAATTGTCAATATTATAACAAATGTCTACTATTAGTCATAACCGTCAATATTTTTAGCTTCATACAATGAGATTTGTTAGGATCGGAGCGGCACTAAGAGGGGGGGGGGGGGTGAATTAGTGCAGCGGATTAAAATTTTGGTTTCGACAAATCTTTTGATACGATAAAAACCGAACTTGAACGCGTGTTTGTAAATGTATGCAACAAAGGTAATGAGGAAATAAAGCACGTAAGAAGGTTTGTAGTAATGTAAATAGCAATAAGAAAATGCAAACCAGAGATCACGCCAATTTTAAAGTGGTTCGGTCAAATGACCTACATCTACTTGCGAGGCCCTTTTCGATGAGGCTCTCACCTTCCACTAGCAAATATCTTGAAAGGGAAGGGCAAATACCCCTCTTACAACCTTTTACAAGCGGTTCACACTCTTACAAATTTTCAGCAAGAAAGGAGGTGAACACTCTAGCAAATTGAAAACAAGACTTGCTAAGACTTTTCTAAGACCTTTCTCTCAATCAATTGCTTCTCAAAAAGTTGTAATCTCAGCTAAGAAGTGTGGGGTATTTATAGGCCTCAAGAGGATTCAAATTTGGGCTCCAAAATTTGAATTCTCTTTGGTTCCCGATGCTGGCGGTGCCACCGCCTGTCAGTGTCTGACACTGACAGTGTACTGGCGGTGCCACCGCCCAGCCAAGCGGTGCCACCGCCTGGCTCTCGGGTGCTGGGCGGTGCCACCGCCCCGCCTGGCTCTCGGGTGCTGGGCGGTGCCACCGCCAAACCCTTCGGTTCACTGGTTGGGCTTTAAATTTAGCCCAAACCAAGTCTAATTTTGGACCCAGTTGGCCCCTAACCAGGATATAGGATTATCTTTTAATCCTAATTGCATGTGAACTACATAACTAAAAACATCCCAAGCAAGTTTTCAACCGCGAACGTCGAGTCTTGTTCCGGCGAGCTTTCCGACGAACTTCCGACGGACTTCCGATATGCCCTCGGATTTCTTCCGATGGACTCCCAGCAAGCTCCCGATCTTGTGACGACTTCAACGAGTAGCCGAGCCTTCTCGGTGATCTCCGCGAACCTCCGACGATCTCTTCGGCGAACTTCCGAAAATTCCGACAAGTTCCTGATTTCTTCTCGGTTGGTTCCGGTAGCATCTCCGATGATTCTTCAGACTCTTAAACGTCCATCGAACTTGACTCCGGTATTCTTGCTTTATGTTTTCTGGTTATCGTAGTTAATCTTGCACACTTAACTCAATAATATGGATTAGATCAATTAACCCATCAATTGATTTTATTATCAAAATCCGAGATTCAAAAATCTCCCCCTTTTTGATGATGACAATCAATTGATGACGGAGTTAAACATAACTCCCCCTATCTATATTGCCATATTATGAGAAGATAAAAACACTTGAATTTCATCCCATTGAATTCAAGCATAAACCGATAAGTTCTAAACGTTGAACTTATCGTTATTCTCATTAAGCATAAGTAAATACGAAACTTCGATGAAAATCATTTTCAAGTCGAATGATAAGAGACAATTTTTATTATGACAGGAGATAAAGATTTTCAACATGAATTTCATGATATAAATGTAAGGCATGATTTCATATGATCAACTAATCTAAAAACTTGCGATATACTCAAGGATTTTGCAAGGCATATAAGATATTTGTATTATACAAGCTCTTGTAATTCATATAAGTCATGTTATCGATGCGCATAAGACATTTTCATTAAGTCATGCTATCGAAATGGTATAAGTCATCACTTAGTCATCACTTCGCCCCCTTTGTCATCAACAAAAAGGGAATGATACTTGAAGCACATAATATGTGATTATAACATCAGGAATTCAACATTGATCATTCAAAAATTCATAATTCAAAATTAAATATGCTAAAATATTTACGCAGAGTTCATCTTAAAGGAAAATTCAGCATTCATCCATTTTATCAAATCTCTTCTTTCTATAAACAACAAAAATTATAGGTGTACAAGGAAGAGATTGTGATTAAAAAAAAAATTTCAAGTAGTAACTCCAATAAGTCAAGATCATAATTCGAATACAAACTCATTCAAATTCAAATCGTCAACTTGAAACTCATAATCAAGCCATCAAAATCAATTTCGAGATTCATAAAATATCATAAAATCATTAATCTTGATTAGATGGAGCGGTGTTTGACTCAAGATAGGATAAGGTAATTTAACATGTTATTTAGAATCGAAAGAGAAGGATCAAATCCACCAAGGAACGGAGAGAGGATGAAAAACTTTATGGAAACTCCATTCAAACAAGTTTATTCTTAGGGACAATTTAACATACCTAATTCCCTTCTAATGAATTCAAATTGGTCTTCATTCAAACTTTTGTAAATATATCTGCTAATTGATGCTTTGTGTCAATGAATTCTAGAACAACATTATTGTTAAGGACATGATCGCGTATGAAATGATGCCTAACGTCGATGTGCTTAGTTCTAGAGTGCTGAATTGGATTTTTAGTAAGACATATGGCACTAGTATTATCACATTTTATGGGAACGTTTTTGAAGTGAATTCCATAGTCTTCTAATGTATTTTTCATCCAAACAATTTGTGCACAGCATGCACTTGCAGCAATGTATTCGGCTTCCGCCGTAGATAGTGCAACTGAATTTTGTTTCTTGGAAGTCCAAGAAACAAGTGCATATCCTAAAAATTGACATGTTCCGGATGTACTTTTTCTATCTATCCTGCATCCGCCAAAATCGGCATCTGCATAAGCTATTAAATCGAATTTTTCAGATTTTAGATACCACAATCCTAGATTTGGAGTTCCTTTAAGATACCTAAATATTCTTTTAACACTCTTAAGATGAGATAATTTAGGATTAGATTGAAACCTAGCGCAAAATCCTACACTAAACATAATATCCGGTCTAGTCGCGGTGAGGTAGAGTAGACTACCTATCATTCCCCGATATGTTTTTTGATCAAAATTTTTACTATTTTCATCCATATCTAACTTAGTCGAAGTACTCATAGGGGTGTTTATTGCTTTTAAATTATCCATGTTAAATCGTTTTAACAATTCTAATGTATATTTAGATTGGTTAAGAAATATACCATCACTAAGTTGTTTGATTTGTAATCCTAAAAAGAAAGTTAATTCACTCATTAAACTCATTTCAAATTCATGACCCATATATTTGGCAAATGATTCACATAGTGATTTATCCGAAGAGCCAAAAATAATATCGTCAACATAAATTTGCACAATAAGAAAATTATTTTCAAAATATTTGATAAACAATGTAGTATCAACTTTGCTTTTGGTAAAATTATTTAAAATAAGAAAGGAACTAAGCCTTTCATACCAAGCTTTAAGAGCTTGTTTCAAGCCATAGAGAGCCTTAGTCAATTTGAATACATGATTAGGAAGAAGAGAATTTTCAAATCCGGGAGGTTGTTCGACATATACTTTTTCGAAAATAAAACCATTCAAGAAAGCACTTTTGACATCCATTTGAAATAGTTTAAAATTATTACTACTAGCATAGGTAAGGAGCATCCTAATGGCTTCTAATCTTGCCATAGGAATGAAGGTTTCTTTATAATCGATACCTTCTTCTTGGTTGAAACCTTTCGCCACTAATCTAGCCTTGTTTCTAACCACGATACCATTTTCGTCTTGCTTGTTTCTAAAGACCCATTCAGTACCAACGACTAAATGGTCACTAGGTCTAGGAACAAGCTTCCATATCTTATTCCTCTCAAATTGATTTAATTCATCTTGCATTGTAATAACCCAAAAATCATCTTTTAGGGCATCGTCAATGCATTTAGGTTCGATTTGAGAAAGGAAGGCGGCGTTAGCACAAAAATTCTTGAAAGAGGAACGAGTTTGAACCCCTTTTGATGTATCTCCTATAATTAGCTCCTTTGGATGAGCATCTATATACTTCCATTCCTTGGGTAAGGAAATTTCGGAAGAAGGTGCATCCAAGTTGCTATTTTGAGGAGGGGGTTCACTTAAATTCAAATTATCAAAACTAAAATCATCATTAAAATCATTTTTCTTTAAATCAGAAAATTCATTAAAAACTACATGAATAGATTCTTTTATTACTAAGGTTCTTTTGTTAAAAACCCGAAAAGCCTTAGAAATGAAAGAGTAACCAAGAAAGATGCCTTCATCGGATTTAGCATCAAATTTTCCTAAGGCATCCCTTTCATTCAAAATAAAACATTTACAACCGAAAACTTTAAAATAGGAAACATTTGGTTTTTTATTATTCCATAATTCATAGGGAGTTTTTGATAGGGACGGTCTTATTAGAACCCTATTCATGATGTAGCAAGCCGTATTCACGGCTTCGGCCCAAAAATACTTGGGTAGACTATGTTCATTTAACATAGTTCTTGCCATTTCTTGTAGGTTTCTATTTTTTCTTTCAACTACTCCATTTTGTTGAGGATTTCTCGGAGTGGAGAAGTTGTGATTGTATCCATTAACTTCACAAAAGTTTTGAAAGTCACGGTTTTGAAATTCGCTACCGTGATCACTCTGAATTGATGAAATCATGAAGCTTTTTTCGTTTTGAGTGAGTTTACAAAATTTAGAGAAACACTTGAAACAATCACTTTTGTGAGCTAAGAAATAGGTCCAAGTGTATCTAGTATAGTCATCCACAATTACAAACGCATATTTGCTTTCTCCTAGACTTGTCGTGTCAATTGGTCCAAATAAGTCTAAATGAATCAATTGTAATGGTCTAGTGGTGCTAATTTGAATTTTTGGTTTGAAACTAGTCTTTATTTGTTTACCTAGTTGATATGCATCGCATACTTTATCCTTAATAAACTTCATATTTCGAATTCCTCGTACTAATTCTCTAGATGAGATCTTAGATATTAGTTTCATGCTTACATGGCCTAGTCTCCTATGCCAAAGCCAAGCATCATCATTTAAAGCGGAGAAGCACATTTCATTACTTAGTTCATCAAGGTTGATGGTGTAGACATTATTTTGTTTTAATGCAATCATAGTTATGTTATGGTTTGGTTTTTCAATAATACACACATTTGATTCAAATCTAACGATATAACCTTTATCGCATAATTGACTAACACTCAAGAGATTATGTTTCAATCCATCAACTAGTAAGGCATCATCAATAGAAAAATTTAATTTGTTACCTATGGTTCCCTTGCCAATGATTTTGCCTTGGTTGTTGTCTCCGAAGGTGATGTACCCTTCTTCTTTGCTAGTGAGCATAGAGAAATGAGATGGACCTCCAGTCATATGTCTTGAGCATCCACTATCGAGATACCATCTCTTGCTCCTAGCTTGTGATGGTGTATGTTTCTACAAGAAGGGATTATTTTTAGGTACCCATTTTCTTTTGGGTGCCTTAAAAACTAATCTAACTTGTTCATCATATTGCATAGAATTGATCATAGTTCCTTTAGGAACCCAAATTAGTTTGTTCGGACTAATTTTCTTGAATGGACATTTATAAGTTTTCTTGAATGGACATTTGGTGCCGAACATGTAAGATAGGGCCTTTAATGAAGGTGGTTGGATTTTGGTGAGGACTTCTCACAAATCCGATTCCACTTCTTTTAGGAACGTGATCCTTATTTGTAAGGATCATGTTTAAAGACTTACTACCAACCTCGAATTTCTTCAAGGTGTCCTTAAGTAGCATGATCTCCTTTTGGAGAGTTTCTAGATCATGACATTTTATACATGGAGCTAAACTATCATGATATTCAGTCTTTAATTTATCAAAATTACAAGTGAGACTATCATGCTCCTTTTTTAGCAATTTGTATTTTCTACTAATTGTCTTACATTCATCAAATAACTCATGGAAGACACTTAATAATTCATGATATGGTAAATCTGTATTAATTAAATCTGTTACCTCTTCTCCGATGGCCATTAGGGCGTAATGAGCAACTTGCTCAGTGTTGGACTCCTCTTCTTCGAACGCACTTGAATCATCCCACGTTGCCTTGAGCGCCTTCTTCTTTGATGTTCTCTTTTTGGCTTGAGAACAATCGTTCTTGTAGTGTCCCGGTTTTTTGTACTCTTAGCAAATCACTTGGTCCTTTTTGTGTTCAAATTTATTTTTTGTATTATTTTTAAATTTATTCTTTCTTCAATATTTTTAAAATTTTTGAGTCAAAAGTGCAATGTCATTGTCACTGTCCTCATCACTTGATGTTCCTTTCAAGTGATCTTCTTGTGATGTGAGTGTCATATCCTTCCTGTTCTTTGGAAGGGGGTTCTTGAGCTCGTCATGATCTTGACATATCATTTCGTAGGTCATTAGAGACCCAATAAGTTCTTCAAGAGGGAATGTTTTAAGGTCTTTGGTCTCTTGAATGGCCGTAACTTTTGGATCCCAACTTTTAGGGAGGGATCTTAAGATTTTAGTTACTAGTTCAAAGTTAGTAAAATCTTTACCAAGATCTTTGAGTCCATTGATGACATCCGTGAATCGGGTGTACATGTCTCCGATGGACTCACTTGGTTTCATTCGGAAAAGTTCGTAAGAGTGCACAAGGATGTTGATTTTGGACTCTTTCACTCGGCTAGTGCCTTCATGAGTGACCTCAAGAGTTCTCCAAATATCAAAAGCCGAATCACAAATTGAAACACGATTAAATTCATTTTTGTCTAGTGCACAAAACAAGGCATTCATAGCCTTTGCGTTTAAAGCAAAAACCTTCTTCTCCGATTCATTCCATTCGCCCATCGGAAGAGAAGATTTTTGAAATCCGTTTTCGACAATAGTCCAAAGCTCGAAATCCATGGAAATGAGGAAGATCCTCATACGAGTCTTCCAATAAGTATAATCCGACCCATTAAACATGGGTAGACGTGTGATAGAATGACCCTTATATATGCCGGAGTAAGCCATCTCACTTGGGTATCAAACCAAATATGAGAGTGAGCCTCGCTCTGATACCAATTGTTAGGATCAGAGCGGCACTAAGAGGGGGGGTGAATTAGTGCAGCGGATTAAAATTTTGGTTTCGACAAATCTTTTGATACGATAAAAACCGAACTTGAAAAGCTTAACTTGAACGCGTGTTTATAAAGTTATGCAGCAAAGGTAATGAGGAAATAAAGCACGTAAGAAGGTTTGCAATAATGTAAATAGCAATAAGAAAATGCAAACCAGAGATCACGCCAATTTTAAAGTGGTTCGGTCAAATGACCTACATTCACTTGCGAGACCCTCTTCGATGAGGCTCCCACATTCCACTAGCAAATCTCTTGAAAGGGAAGGGCAAATACCTCTCTTACAACCTTTTACAAGTGGTTCACACTTACAAATTTTCAGCAAGAAAGAAGGAGGTGAACACTCTAGCAAATTGAAAACAAGACTTGCTAAGACTTTTCTAAGACCTTTCTCTCAATTAATTGCTTCTCAAAAAGTTGTAATCTCAGTTGAGAATTGAGGGGTATTTATAGGCCTCAAGAGGATTCAAATTTGGGCTCCAAAATTTGAATTCTCTTTGGTTCCCGATGCTGGCGGTGCCACCGCCTGTCAGTGGCCGTGCCACCGCCTGTCAGTGTTTGACACTGATAGTGTACTGGCGGTGCCACCGCCTGGCTCTCGGGTGCTGGGCGGTGCCACCGCCCAGTCTAGCGGTGCCACCGCCAGACCCTTCGGTTCACTGGTTGGGCTTTAAATTTAGCCCAAACCAAGTCTAATTTTTGGCCCAGTTGGCCCCTAACCAGGATATATGATTATCTTTTAATCCTAATCCTAATTACATGTGAACTACATAACTAAAAACATCCCAAGCAAGTTTTCAACCGCGAACGTCGAGTCTTATTCCGGCGAGCTTTCCGACGAACTTCCGGTGGACTTCCGATATGCCCTCGGATTTCTTTCGACGGACTCCCAGCAAGCTCCCGATCTTGTGACGACTTCAACGAGTAGCCGAGCCTTCTCGGTGATCTCCGCGAACCTTCGACGATCTCTTCAGCGAACTTCCAAAAATTCCGACAGGTTCCCGATTTCTTCTCGGTTGGTTCCGGTAGCATCTCCAACGATTCTTCGGACTCTTAAACGTCCATCGAACTTGACTCCGGTATACTTGCTTTATGTTTTCTGGTTATCATAGTTAATCCTGCACACTTAACTCAATAATATGGATTAGATCAATTAACCCATCAATTGATTTTATCATCAAAATCCGAGATTCAACAAGATTTTGCCTAATGTCACTGATTATAGATTAAGTTGTTTGCAAATTGTTTCATGCTTAAAGATATTTCACCTCCAACAATTTTCTCATAGACTGTCATTTGTGATGCTTCAGTCATATGTTGAGGCTTACCTTTCATTCATGTTATGATCAAGGCACATTGCTTTTTTTTTTCATTCAGGGACAAAGAGACTTAGAGCATTGATGTTTCATTTACTGGAATTTGAGAATCAGGTTCAAGTATCCTTTCTTTGTTGAATATTTTGGTTACTCCTTTACTAGAAAGTATCTATGGTGGTTTCTCAAATTTTATCATTGAAAAGTCTAGTGCTCTAATTAATTCTCTTTCTTGTCTAACTTCTGGCCTGCCTCTTAACATTCTGTAATCTTTTTATCAAATTAGTTATAATTACTAACAAAGAATTGTGACTTCTATTAGTCTTTCTATTATGTAAGAAAGAAAAAAAGAGATCTTATCAAATTCTGGATTGCATTCTAGATATTGCTCTTCTATTACAGATCATTCATCAATAACATTTTTAGACATGTTTCGATTCCTTTAGACTTTGTTTTTTCTCCTTTTCTTATATTATTCATCAATAATAACATTTTATAATCTTTCGAACAAATTAGTTGTCATTACTCATTACTAACAAAGAATTGTGACTTCTATTAGTCTGTTCCGTAAGAAAGCAAAAAAAAGACCTATCAAATTCTGGAATTGCATTTTAGATACTGCTCTTTATTATAGATCATTCATTGATAATATTTTTAGACACATTTTGATTCCTTTAGACTTTGTTTTTTCTCCTTTATTTGTGTGTTTTCCGCTTTGCACTATTCTGGCTATATATTCTGTAGCTGATATTTAACTAATCGTTTCATCATTTTAAAACTGACAATTTATCATATTAATAATATAGGTTTTCCTACCTTGTTAGATTTGCATGTAAAGGTACTGAACATAATACCTTTGCTGTTGATGAGTCACTTGAAGACTTCGCACAATTAGCTGTTGGACTTTCAGTTGTTGGCTCCACTTTTCAAAATTGTTTTTTTTCCCACATTTGAACATGACGCAGCAAATAGTTTCCTTATTGCTCTAAGTATGCATTTCTAGATGTCTAGAATTTAGGAGTATATTATTGCTTTGGTTGTCATGAATAAGATTCGCAATACCGTACCGTACCGGTGTTTCGACCTGGGCTCGGTACGGTACGGTGTACCGAGCGGTACCTCCAGGTGTACCGAGCGGTACACCTGATTTCAGTCCGTTAAACCCTCCAAAAATACTTGAAAATAAAAAAAAAGTTAGGACAGGGTTTTCAAGTTATAAATAAATATAGTAATAGTATAAGTTTAGCAAAATCAATGTAAATTAGGTAAGAATAGTATCACATATCTTTTTCGGGCTTTGAGGTAGTCTTGTTCGAGGTTCGTATTTCAGCCCGTTATAGATTGAAATATCTACAGAAAAATCATTTAAATTGTTAGACTATTTTGTTACAATATACACTCTAAAATTCAAATGAATTAAATAATCACATATGTAGATATACCTGATTGTTGATTCTACCACCAAAACGAACGACGGGCCTCCACCCAATCTAACATTGGCTCTGAATCTTCATTGTAGAATTAGAGGTCAATGGGATCAATATGATTCAAATATGTAATTTTAATCCAATATGATTTAAATTATGATAAAATCATCATTTATCTACACTAATTAAATGATTAATATAGTTAATTTTTCACTAATTACTTCTCTTTCAACACTATAAACATGACAAATACCCTAATAGGTATTAAAGACATTGAATTGATATAAAATCGAATAAATTTCGATTAAATCATCATTAAAATGACTAATCACAGCATTAAATAACTTTAATAAAACTTAATTAAACTTATTTTACTATCATAAATATTATTCAATATTTAATATGCATGAAACACATTAATCATAATCTTAAAGATCTTAATTACTCTCTAATTAAAGAAAGTGAATACATACCTCTTGATTAGAAAGCTCTTCCTTCCCAAATTAGCCTCGATTGAATTCACAAATCGTTGTTTTGTAGAGTTTAGAGAAAAAAAAAAGTTTGAGAAAGAGTTTAAGAGAGTATAATGAAAAAAGAGAGATGAATGACTTAAATAGAATGAGAAAGGGCTCCAACGGTCAAATTGACCGTTGGAGCACTGTAGCACTGCTACAGTGCAGTAACGATCGAAATCGACCGTTACCGAGTTGTGTCGGGCGGTAACGATCGATTTCGACCGTTACCGAGTTGTGCTGGGCGGTAACGGTTGAAATTTCGACCGTTACCGCTCGATATTACATCGTATCGTCCGATATGGGGTTTTTTTGAATGTATCGCCTGGTAGCGGGCAGTCTGCGTACCGGTACGTACAGCCCGTACCGGGCGGTACAATTCGGTATTGTAGACCTTGGTCATGAATATAGAAATTCAGAAAATAGATCTTTCTGAGATATTTTTTTTCTGCTATTATGTAGTCCATTCTCTAATCTTATATAGAAAATATTTTATTGATGTCGGTCATCTTGATTTACGTGACATGCCATATTTAGTAATTTGTGCATCTCTGTGTATTTGCCTCGTTCAAGATTCAGATTGTTCATTGTACCAACAACAACAAGAAGTGAAGATATCATGGGTAGCTACTATCATTTTCTAAAATGCTGTATGATTGGTTATAACCATTGGGTGTCATACAATTTCAACAATGGTGACTTAGATTTATTTACTCTCAAGTGTTGGTGCTATCAGTTTTTTTGGTTATGTTAATGTTGCTCTGAGCTAGGAACTAGGTCATAAATTTTTTTAAAAAAATTGAAGAGAATCTCAAGAAGTAAGAAATCATGAAGACAAATGTCCATCTTTAAATATTTTTATAATTTTAAATGGAATATTAAATGCAAAGCTACCTTTCTTATGATCTTAGTGTTCTCTCTGGGTGATTGTTATTTGTCATAGCTTGATAAGGATTAGTAACCAGATGACACTCACTTAATATGGGTTGTTTCTCTTTTATTTTCAAAATTTGCTATCAAGTAGATGGTAATACAGACAAATTCCAACGATTTATGACCTCTCCTCGACCTTTAGGTGTTAATGTTGGTGTGTTTATCTTGATGAAATTTGGGACTCAATTGCAGAGGGTTTCAGTTTGGTCATTTCTCAGATGATGGCGATTGCAATATGTGAATATGGAATTATGGGATAGTGTCACTTGGTAGAATGTCTTTTCTTTGATTATTAGCTCTTATGTTGTCTAGATTCAACTTCCAATAGCATTTTGTAGTGCTTGTGATCAAGATTTTAGTTATGCTCACTATCCGAAGTTTTTGTTTATGTTCACTTATCCAAATTGAGAGATTTACATGGGCTCTTGAAATGTTGCTGAAGTCAAGTCTGCAATTTTGTGCCCTTAATGTTGGAACTATAAATTTTTATGATGTGTTGTCAGCAAGAAGTTCTTATGCATTTATGATGTAATTATTACTAAAGTTAATAAGGTTTTATAATGTGGCATTTTATATTGTTTGCTATGCTTTAGCTAAATTGACTTTACTCAACTCGATACTCAAAGAACATCCCTGTGTAATTTTTATGGTCCTTTTTGCTTATCATTTTATTACTTCTAAAATAATTAATTTGTAATTCTATGATGGTAAATGTACAATGTGAAATATTAAGTGTAAATAAAATCTCACTCAAATTGAAATGACTAGCAAAGCAAATTATAAAGGTATCGTAGAAAGCTAGTTGTTAATTGGAACATATTTGTGCAGCATTCAACTGATATTTCAATAAAAGATGCTTCTTAATCAAGTTAAAACACATGTATTTATCCATACATTTTGAAGGTACACTCAATCAGTTACGTTTTGATATGATAATTTAAAACTTTTATTTTTAGTCTCCATAGGTTAAGGCTTTATAGAATCACTAGATTTGGGTATAAAAATAGATGCATAACTGAATCATGACACCTTTGGCTCATATCATATTCTTTTTTATCACTAAATAGGAAGCTAGCTACTTAGTTTTGATGAACATCTTCTATTGTTTATAAAGCAAATTGTCATGCCTTGTAATTCTCTATGTTGTTTTTCTTCTTTTATTTTTTTATGTAATATGGTATCAAAACTTAATCGCTGACCCGTATGCTCGTCCCTCTTGGATTTGTATGCTATGTTTGTATGTAGTTGTTTTTGCTTTTCATGTACTTTCCAACTTCCATGAATGAATTGAATATTGGTACCAATTCTAACGCAATGTGATGTGATATAACACAGAAATACAAAAATTGTTAGTTGAAATCTTTAGGAATGTACAATATATTAATTAATGCTAGCAAATGATCGGATTGATGTTGTCAAATTGACTCTGTTAGAACGTTAATCCTTGTTGTCAATATATCATACCAACTCAGGCAGAACATCAATAACATCAATCCTTATTGTCAATATACCTTGGCTACTTTAATTATGGCTATCTAAAATCGAAACATGAAAAAAATATTGAGGAAAATAATTTGGAGTACATAAATTAATTTTTATGACTTTTAAACATAATACAGTTGTTTGAGGTAAAATTCCAAATTATTTTGTTCTGTTTAATGAAATTTGCCACCAAATTGGGAGTATAACTAAATTTCCTTTGTCATGAGAAAAAAATAATAGATAATTTTAGAAAGAAATATTGATAACAATTAAGAAGAAGTTGACAAAAACATATAACACAAACAAAACATATAAAATATTTAAAATAATTAGGAAAATATGATTTAATTGAAAGCAATTTGAAAAATGTTTAAATAAGATTTAACACAATAAAAACATGGAAAATTAAAAATCTACTTATGTTGATAAAGATGTCAGGGAAATGTTTACAAATTTATGAAAATTAAAAATTTCACAAAAGTTGTCTTAGTCTAAGAATATATTTTCCTCAAATCTTGAAAGTCCATAATAATTTATCACACAATCAAAATCTTCAAGGGCATTCCTATAGACTACACCTACTCGATCCAAAACATAATTATATAATAAGGGACATGACGAGTGCCTACTAGGCCTCTACCTGAACTTCATTAACTCAGACAAACATAGTTCACTCGATCAAGGTTCTCTGCTAATTTCCTTGCCTTCAAACACCTATTGCATCAATGATAACATATTTTATAATTTAAAAGATACAGTCAACAAAGAAAAAATACTCTTAACATGTCTCCTTTTGATGTTAATGCATTACTTAGCTTTTAAGGAATGAACATTTTGATTTTTTTTTAAATAGATGTAAATGAAATAAAGTTTACAAAAGGTAGAATATGGTGATTAGGAATACTTGTTAATTGGCTAAAATATGTTAATTATTGCCATTTAGTGTGTCTTCATTAAGAATTAATTATAAAAAATATAGTTATCATTTAATAAATATAAGGCATTGTTAGAGATTACATTATAAATATAAAGCAGTATTAGAGCTCAAATTTTAGAGGAAGAGAAGCATAGTTGAAATTTGAAAAGATCTACCAAGTTTTCTTTCTAGTCTAAAATATCACATTCTAAATAAAGACCTTAATGATGTTTGATGATGTCTATAATCTATTGTTTGGACTCTGGATTATAGTATCTCTTTCTCTTTCAATCAAATTTGTTAATGATAAAAAATGACTAACAACTTGTTTGTATACCAGGCGGAACATGTTGGTATACTATCTTATCTACCAGTACCATACTATGATATATTATTGAAACCGATATCGGACTGAGATTGAAAATATTATTTTTTGGTGTGTATTTTGTTTATTTCAATTTGTTTACAAGAGTAGTTCTGATTCATTTTTATGGGCATTAACTTTATTTCTGGTAACATGTGGAATTTTACTATAAGACAACTACGTAGTTTGCCAACATGGCAACCAATTTTAGTGACTAAGACTTTTAGTTAAAAGCAAGGGCTTTTCAATTTTAGTTATTTTGGGTTACATGAATGAACGAACAATGTATTTTTTTTCCCAAAAGTGGACAAATTTAAATATGTAAGATGATATGCTAGATATTGTTTGTAAAAAATGAACTAATAAAATGAAAGAATGCAGGAAGAACTCGTAAGACTCTGAACGTTTACATCTTTGGGCAATGTGTCATTCGAACCAGAAGCTCAGCTTAAACACATACTTTACCTTCATTTGAATTAGTGAATTTGTCCCTCCTCTCTCTCTTTGTTAAGCCTTCTGAATTTTTTAATGAAATATTACAAACTTGTTTGAAGAGTTCAATTATTCCAAGAATTACTTTAATGCATTTCTGATTTTAGTAAGATGTGTCATAATTTCTGTAGAAAGCAGTTATTCAACCTAAGAGAACTGTAAACCACAGTATATATCATAATAGTAAAGAGATACCAAACAAATAAATCTATGAGCTTGATAAAGGTGGGGCATTGTAATTCTGTTTATTATGTTTTTCCCTGTGAAATGAATAAACATATCAAATTTACATATCTTTCCATGAATAGACTAGGTCTTCTGCAACATAGATACACTTCTGATCCTAAGATAGGGCTAGAAAAATGGTGCCAAATGGGATATAATGCAGGTTCTAAATTTTGGAAGTTAGCTTACTAGATCAATAGTTCACAAATGCTTCATTATGGTGATAGTGGAATAGTTCGGGTCCTTCCGATTAAGAGGATCTTCATTGAATCTGAAGGTTCTGATTTGTGATTGTTTCAGTCTATCGGATTTATCTTGCCGAATCAGTTGTAGCTGTAGAAGAGTAGTAGCAATGTTCATGAGCTTGATAGACAAGCTTTTTATGTTTCATATAAATGTTCACCAATTAATGACATGGCTACTATTTCAGTATTTTTTCAATTCTGCTATTGTGGTCATTTACCACAAGTTTCAGCATCCAAGCACTATATCTGAAATTTGCCTTTTGTAAGTATAACACCGACCTTTGAGTTGGTATTTCTTGTTTCCAACTTCCTTATTTGTTTATTGAGATTAAGGTAGCAGCAGCGGTTGTGATTATTTATTGCGATTCCAGTAATATCACATGTGGTACCAAGTTTGAATTTGACATGATAATTCCGATTTAATTATTTAAGTGATCATTTTTTTAATAATCTATTGATGATTTTGTTGGATGTAATGGAGAAACAAAATGAATATTAGGTAAGCATTTGAAGTTTCCATCACCAAAGTTACCATCCCTTCCAACACCTCTACCTTTGTGCCTCTTGCCACCGTCATGTACATCTTGTAAACTATCATTGGCCTTATGGATAAGGCTAATGCGGTGGAGATTGATGATCCTCAGGAAACTCCAGAGCCTGATCAAGACAAACAAGAAGCTCGTGGCCAATGGTGCGTGCATCCTTTGCAAGAAGGGGATGGTGCATATACAACCTTCTTTTTCTCTTGATTAGTGGTTGTTGGTGCTTGAATTGTAAAACTAGAAATCAGTTTTATGTTGTGAAATTATGCATCGAAGAACAAGAGAATGAATGTCTTACAAATTACCAATGAGATCATCTAGTATTTTTTTTATTAATGCACATATGCTTAGCTTACCCTTATTATCCAGAATAATAGTTATTCATACTGGTGTTTGTTGTTTCCCTCGTGTTTCAAATGGTTTGAATATTTCGTGCTTGACGTGGAGCCATCCAGAAAAGATCCATCTACTAGGTGCTTGTTAGTGTTTGACTTGAAGCCTCCCACTTTGGATAAAAATTTGAGAGAATTTGTATATGAATGAACAACTAGTGTACTTTTTTTAACCAAAAGTGGACAGATTTATATATCCAAGCTGATATGCTAGATATTGTTTGTAAAAAATGAACTAACAAAATGAAAGAATGCAGGAAGAACTCGTAAGATTCTGAACGTTTACATCTTGGGGCAATGTATCATTCGAACCAGAAGCTTAGCTTAAACACACACTTTACCTTCATTTGAATTAGTAATTGGTCCCCCCCCTCTCTCTCTCTCTCTCTCTCTGTTAAGCCTTCTGAATTTGTTAATGAAATATTACAAATTGTTTCGAAGAGTTCAATTGTTTCAAGAATTACTTCAATGCATTTTAGTGGTATACTAAGTGAACTGATTTTGCAAAAAATTTAGAAGTCATATGTTATTTTTTTGTTGAGCCTGTATATGGATTTTAAGAAAGAATATGGACACCATTTTTAAGTTCCAGCATATTTTTTCCTTTTTTTTTCCCCTTTCCCCCCTCAAATTTACAGCCTTAGCTTGTTAAGGGTCTCTCATAACTCTCAATTTTATAGCAAATATCTACTATTAGTCATAGCAGACATTTGTTAGCAAATGTCTACTATTATCATAACTGTCAATATTTTCAGCTTCATACAATGAGAGTTTGCCTAACATCACTATGATTATAGATTAAATTGCCAGCAAATTGCTTCATGCTTAAAGTTATTTCACCTACAGCAACTTTCTCATAGACTGCCATTTGTTATGCTTCAGGCACATATCTTGTTTTTTCATTTAGGGACGAAGAGACTTAGAGCATTGATTCTTCACTTATTGGAATTTGAGAATTAGGTTCAAGTATTCTATTTTTTGTTGAATCTTTTGGTTACTCCATTACTAGAAAGTATCTATGGTGGTTTCGCAAATTTTATCATTGACAAGTCTATTGCTCTAATTAGTTCTCTTTCCTGTTTCTTTGGTTATGTTAATGTTGCTTGAAGCAAGGAATTAGGTTAGAAAATTTTTAGAAAAAATTAAAGAAAATCTAAAGAGGTGAGAAATCATGAAGACAAATATCAATCTTTAAATATTCTTGTGGTTTTAAATGGAATATTAAATGCAAAACTACCTTTATTGTTATCTTTGCATTCTCTCGTGGTGATTGTTATTTGTTGTATTTTGATAAGGATTAGTGACCAGATGACACTCCCATAATATGGGTTGTTTCTCTTTTATTTGAAAATTTTGTTGTTAAGTAGAGATGCTAATACACACAATCCAACGATTTATGGACTCTCTTTGACCTTGAGGTGTTAATTGGTGTTTGTCTTGATGAAATTTGGGACTAAATTGCTAATGGTTTTAGTTTGGTCATTTCTCATATGACAACAATGACAATATGTGGATATGAAATTATGTGATAGAGTCACTTGGTAGAACGTTTTTTCTTTTGGTTATTAGCTATTATGTTGTCTAGTTTCAACTTCTAGTAGTAATTTATAGTGCTTGTGATCAAGATTTTAGTTATGCTCACTGATCCCAAGTTTTTGTATAGACTCACTTATCCAAATTGAGAGATTTACATGGGCTCTGGAAATGTTGCTTAAGTTAAGTGTCCAATTTGTGGCCTTGATGTTGGAACTATAAATTTTTATGATGTTGTTAGCAAGAAGTTCTTATGCATTTATGATGCAATTATTACTATAGTTAATAAGGTTTTATAACTCAAGTATTTTATATTGCTTTATGTTTTAGCTAAATTGACTTTACTCATAACTCGAGACTCAAAGAACATCCTTATGTAATTTTTATGCTCTTTTTTGCTTATCATGGTATTACTTCTCTAAAATAATTAATTTGTAATTCTATGTTGGTAAATGCACAATGTGAAATATTAAGTGCAAATAAAATCTCACTCAAATTGAAATGACTAGCAAAGCAAATTATAAAGGTATCGTATAAAGTTACTTGTTAATTGAAAAATATTTGTGCAGCATTCAACTGATATTTCAGCAAAATATGCTTCTTAATCAAGTTAAAACACATGAACTTATCCATACATTTTGAAGGTTACACTCAATCAATTGTGTTTCGATATGGTAATTCGAAACTTTTATTTTTAGTCTCCATAGGTTGAGCCGTCGTAGAATCACTAGATTTGGTTATAAAAGTAGATGCATAACTGAATCATGATACCTTAGGCTCATATCACAGTCTTTTTTATCACTAAATAGGAAGCTAGTAGCTTAGTTTTGATGAATATCTTCTATTGTTTGTAAAGTAAATTGTCATGCTCTTTAATTGTTTATGTTGTTATTCTTCTTTTATTTTCCATGTAATATGGTATCAAAACTTAAGTTCTGACCCCTATGCTCATCCCTCTTGGACTCATATGCTATGCTATGTTTGTATGTAGTTGGTTTTGCTTTTCATATACTTTCCAAGAATGAATTGAATATTGATACCAATTTTTCCTATTAAACTTATATGATATGCAATGATATAATACATAAAGACAAAATTTGTTAGTTGAAATATTTAGGAATGTACAATATATTAATTAATGCTAGCAAATGATCGGAATGGTGTTGTCAAATTGACTTTGTTATAACGTCAATCCTTATTGTCGATATACTTTACTAACTCAGGCAGAACATCAATACCATTAAATCGAGGTTTCTTCTCCCCACGTGCCAAAAACGGTGACGAGGCAGTCGGGCATTTTTTTTTCACTTATATATATATAAGTAAAACAAAGGGACGTCGCTTGTTTTTTTGTCCCACGCGGGCATTTTGTACCAAAAAGGGTGACGAGGCAATTGCCCCTTTTTATGTTTTTTACATATATATATACATATATATATGCATATATATATATATACATATATATGCATATGTATACATATATATATGTATACATATACATATATATATATGTATACATATACATATATATATGTATACATATACATATATATATGTATACATATACACATATATATATGTATACATGTACACATATATATATGTATACATGTACACATATATATATGTATACATATATACATATATATATGTATACATATATACATATATATATGTATACATATATATATATACATATTCATATATATAAATATCGAATGTACCTCTCGGTATACAGTACCATACCGTACCGAGCGAATCTCAAAACTCCGATATGGTATGAAATTTCAATTCTTGTCCTGAACATACATTTATTATTCATTATAATCCTTGTCCTGAACATATATTTGTTATTCATTATAAGTTTTTGGCTTTTGTATATTAGATCTTAAGTTGCTAAATTAAAAATGTATGTATTGGAATGAAATCCTATAGAAACAAGATGTAGTCTAATTAGTTTATGTCAACTAATCTAGACAAAAGTAAGCAAATAATGGGTCAGACGGATAGTTTACATTATATGATTCAAGTTTTAAAAATTCTATATATTCTTGCAAAACTCTTAGGATATGCCGAAATAAAAGTTGCAATTGATCACAATAAGAAAAAAGATATAACTTAATTCCTCGATGGTGTGACAAAATTTGAACATTTTTTTTGTATTACAATGTCTCTTTAACTCAAGTCCATGATAGTGTAATCAATTTAATTGTCTTCTTTTATATAAATTATTATCTGAAAGAGTCTTCTAGCCTCCCCATATTTTCTTAATTTCTGATTTTTTTTTTATTTTAGTACACTTGTTAATGGAGCTATCTCTTGATCTTCCAAAGCGTTCCCTCATTAAGATATTAGGACAAGCTACCCAATTGATATATGGATCTGAAAATTGAATAAAAGTTACATAAAGATTGCATCTTTTGATGAAACAAATAGGATAAATATTTATATAGTTGGGTTTCCTTAGCATAAATGGAGTACCAATAGACTAGGTTAATTAAAAATGTTCTCACCTTGAACGTTAGGTAGGAGGCAAGGTTAGGAGGGACAAATTTAAATGGATAAATTTATCTTATATAAGTACGTGTTAGACGTAAATAAATTTTTGCTTAGTTGTAAACAAGATGAAACATGCTCAATCTAGTAGAGTTATTATGTTGATGTGAATGCCTCAATCGAGAACTTTATTTTCTCTAGGATTTTTTGCATTGGAAGTTATTGTGTAATAGGTTAGTGATATGTGTTAGAATCGGAGTGGCACTAAGAGGGGGGGGGGTGAATTAGTACAGCAGATTAAAACGTTGGTTTCGATAAATCTTTCTTGCGATAAAAATCGAACTTGAAAAGCTTAACTTGAACGTGTGTTCGTAAAGGTGTGCAGCAAAGGTAATGAGGAAATAAAGCATGTAAGAAGGTTTGCAGTAATATAAATAGCAATAAGAAAATGTAAACAAGAGATCACGTCAATTTTAAAATGGTTCGGTCAAATGACCTACATCCACTTGTGAGACCCTCTTTGATGAGCCTCTCACCTTCCACTAACAAATCTCTTAAAAGGGGAAGGACAAATACCCCTCTTACAACCTTTTACAAGCCGTTCACACTCTTACAAATTTTCAGCAAGAAAGAAGGAGGTGAACACTCTAACAAATTGAAAACAAGACTTGCTAAGACTTTTTTAAGACCTTTTTCTCAATCTATTGCTTCTCAAAAAGTTGTAATCTCAACTGAGAATTGAGGGGTATTTATAGGCCTCAAGAGGATTTAAATTTGGGCTCCAAAATTTGAATTCTCTTTGGTTCCAGATGCTGGCGGTGCCACTGCCTGTCAGTGGCGGTGCCACCGCTTGTCAGTGTCTGACACTAACAGTGTACTGGCGGTGCCACCGCCCAGCCAAGCGGTACCACCGCGTGGCTCTCGGGTGCTGGGCGGTGCCACCGCCAGACCCTTCGGTTCACTGGTTGGGCTTTAAGTTCAGCCCAAACCAAGTCTAATTTTGGGCCCAACTGGCCCCTGACCAAGATATAGGATTATCTTTTAATCCTAATCCTAATTACATGTGAACTACATAACTAAAAACATCCCAAGCAAGTTTTCAACCGCGAACGTCGAGTCTTGTTCCGGCTAGCTTTCCGACGAACATCCCGCGGACTTCCGATATGCCCTCGGATTTCTTCCGACGGACTCCCAGCAGGCTCCCGATCTTGTGACAACTTCAATGAGTAGCCGAGCCTTCTCGGTGACCTCCGCGAACCTCCGACGATCTCTTCGGCGAACTTCGGAAAATTCCGACAAGTTCCTGATTTCTTCTCGGTTGGTTCCGGCAGCATCTCCGACGATTCTTCGGACTCTTAAACGTCCATCGAACTTGACTCCGGTATTCTTACTTTATGTTTTCTGGTTATCGTAGTTAATCCTGCACACTTAACTCAATAATATGGATTAGATCAATTAACCCATCAATTGATTTTATCATCAAAATCCGAGATTCAACAATCTCCTCCTTTTTTATGATGACAATCAATTGATGACGGAGTTAACCATAACTCCCCCTATCTATATGCCATATTATGAGAAGATAAAAACACTTGAATTCCATCCCATTGAATTCAAGCATAAACCGATAAGTTCTAACCGTTGAACTTATCGTTATTCTCATTAAGCATAAGTAAATATGAAACTTCGATGAAAATCATTTTCAAGTCGAATGATAAGGGACGATTTTTACTACGATAGGAGATAAAGATTTTCAACATGAATTTCATGATATAGATGTAAGGCATGATTTCAATATGATCAACCAATCTTGCGATATTCTCAAGGATTTTGCAAGACATATAAGACATTCGTATCACATAAGCTTTTGTAATTCATATAAGTCATGCTATCAAAATGGTACAAGTCATCACTTTTCTCCCCCTTTGTCATCAACAAAAAGGAGATGAGACTTGAAGCACACAATTTGTGATCATAAAATCATTAGAGAAAGAATTCAGCATTAAGATTAATCATATAAAATTCATCATTCAAATTTGCTAAAAATATTCATCCAGAATTCATCATAAAAAAAAATCAGCATTCATTTAGAAAAAAAAAAATCCTTTCTTCCCCCTTTTGTTTTTCAGAGGTGTTTGACTCAAGATAGGTTAAGATAATGAGTTGTACTTTAATATGTCATTTTGAATCGAAGGAGAATGATGAAGTCAAATCCATAGAAGAACAGAAAAGGATGAAACATTTTTCGGAAAATACATTCAAAGAAGCTTATTTTCAGGGATAATTTAACATGCCTAGTTCCCTTCTAATGAATTCAAATTGGTCTTCATTTAAGGCTTTTGTAAAAATATCTGCCAATTGATGCTTTGTATCAATAAATTCTAAAACAACAATATTGTTAAGGACACGATCGCGTATGAAATGATGCCTAATATCGATATGCTTAGTTCTAGAGTGTTGAATTGGATTTATGGTAAGACATGGCACTAGTATTATCACATTTTATGGGAATGTTTTTGAAGTGAATTCCATAGTCTTCTAATGTATTTTTCATCCAAACCACTTGTGCACAGCATGCACTTGCAGCAATGTATTCGGCTTCCGCCGTAGATAGTGCAACTGAATTTTATTTCTTGGAAGTCTAAAAAACAAGTGCATGTCCTAAAAATTGGCATGTTCTAGATGTACTTTTTCTATCTATCCTGCATCTGCCAAAATCGGCATCTGCATAAGCTATTAAATCGAATTTTTCAGATTTTGGATACTACAATCCTAAATTTGGAGTTCCTTTAAGATACCTAAATATTCTTTTAACACTCTGAGATAATTTAGGATTAGATTGAAACCTAGCGTAAAGTCCTACACTAAACATAATATCCGGTCTAATCGCGGTGAGGTAGAGTAGACTACCTATCATTCCCGTATATGTTTTTTGATCGAAATTTTCACTATTTTCATCCATATCTAACTTAGTCGAAGTACTCATAGGGGTATTTATTGCTTTTGAATTATCCATGTTAAATCGTTTTAACAATTCTAATGTATATTTAGATTGGTTAAGAAATATACCATCACTAAGTTGTTTGATTTGTAATCCTAAAAAGAAAGTTAATTCACCCATTAAACTCATTTCAAATTCATGACTCATACATTCGGCAAATGATTCATATAGTGATTCATCCGAAGAGCCAAAAATAATATCGTCAACATAAATTTGCACAATAAGAAAATTATTTTCAAAATGTTTGATAAACAATGTAGTATCAACCTTACCTTTGGTAAAATTATTTAAAATAAGAAAGGAAATAAGCCTTTCATACCAAGCTCTAGGAGCTTGTTTCAAGCCATAGAGAGCCTTAATCAATTTGAATACATGATTAGGAAGAAGAGAATTTTCAAATCCGGGAGGTTGTTCGACATATACTTCTCCGGAAATAAAACCATTCAAGAAGGCACTTTTGACATCCATTTGAAACAGTTTAAAATTATTACTACTAGCATAGGCAAGGAGCATCCTAATGGCTTCTAATCTTGCCACAGGAGCGAAGGTTTCTTCGTAGTCGATACCTTCTTCTTGGTTGAAACCTTTGGCCACTAATCTAGCCTTGTTTCTAACCACGATACCATTTTCGTCTTGCTTGTTTCTAAAGACCCATTTAGTACCAATGACTAAATGGTCACTAGGTCTAGGAACACGTTTTCATACCTTATTCCTCTCAAATTGATTTAATTCCTCTTGCATTGCAATAACCCAAAAATCTTTTAAGGCCTCGTCAATGCATTTAGGTTCGATTTGAGAAAGGAAGGCGGTGTTAGCACAAAAATTCTTGAAAGAGGAACGAGTTTGAACCCCTTTTGATGTATCTCCTATAATTAGCTCATTTGGATGAGCATCTATATACTTCCATTCCTTGGGTAAGGAAATTTCGGAAGAAGGTGCATCCAAGTTGCTATTTTGAGGAGGGGGTTCATTTAAATTCAAATTATCAAAACCAAGATCATCATCAAAATCATTTTTCTTTAAATCAGAAATTTCATTAAAAACTACATGAATAAACTCTTCTATTACTAAGGTTCTTTTGTTAAAAACTCGAAAAACCTTAGAAACGGAAAAGTAACCAAGAAAGATGCCTTCATTGGATTTAGCATCAAATTTTCCTAAGGCATCCCTTTCATTCAAAATAAAGCCTTTAAAACCGAAAACTTTAAAATAGGAAACATTTGGTTTTTTGTTATTCCATAATTCATAGGGAGTTTTTGATAGGGACGGTCTTATTAGAACCTTATTCATGATGTAGCAAGCCGTATTCATGGCTTCGGCCCAAAAATACTTGGGTAGACTATGTTCATTTAACTTCGTTCTTGTCATTTCTTGTAGGTTTCTATTTTTTCTTTCAACTACTCCATTTTGTTGAGGATTTCTCGGAGTGGAGAAGTTGTGATTGTATCCATTAACTTCACAAAAATTTTGAAAGTCACGGTTTTGAAATTCGCCACCGTGATCACTCCGAATTGATGAAATCATGAAGCCTTTTTCGTTTTGAGTGAGTTTACAAAATTTAGAGAAACACTTGAAACAATCACTTTTGTGAGCTAAGAAATAGGTCCAAAGTGTATCTAGTATAGTCATCCACAATTACAAACGCATATTTGCTTCCTCCTAGACTTGTCGTGTCAATTGGTACAAATAAGTCCAAATGAATCAATTGTAATGGTCTAGTGGTGCTAATTTGAATTTTTGGTTTGAAATTAGTTTTTATTTGTTTACCTAGTTGACATGCATCGCATACTTTATCCTTAATAAACTTCATATTTGGAATTTCTCGTACTAATTCTCTAGATGAGATCTTAGATATTAGTTTCATGCTTGCATGGCCTAGTCTCCTATGCCAAAGCCAAGCATCATCATTTAAAGCGGAGAAGCACATTTCATTACTTAGTTCATCAAGGTTGATGGTGTAGACATTATTTTGTTTTAATGCAATCATAGTTATGTTATGGTTTGATTTTTCAATAATACACACATTTGATTCAAATCTAATGATATAACCTTTATCGCATAATTGACTAACACTCAAGAGATTATGTTTCAATCCATCAACTAGTAAGACATCATCAATAGAAAATTTTAATTTGTTACCTATAGTTCCCTTGTCAATGATTTTGCCTTGGTTGTTGTCTCCAAAGGTGATGTACCCTTCTTCTTTGCTACTGAGCATAGAGAAATGAGTCGGATCTCCAGTCATATATCTTGAGTATCCACTATCGAGATACCATCTCTTGCTCCTAGCTTGTGATGGTGTATGTTTCTACAAGAAGGGATTATTTTTAGGTACCCATTTTCTTTTGGGTGCCTTAAAAACTGATCTGACTTGTTCATCATATTGCATAGAATTGATCATAGTTCCTTTAGGAACCTAAATTAGTTTGTTCGAACTAATTTTCTTGAATGGACATCTATAAGTTTTATGTCCATATTTGCAACAAAAGTTGCAATTGCTTTGGTGTCGAACATGTAAGATATGGCCTTTAATGAAGGTGGTTGGATTTTGGTGAGGACTTCTCACAAATCCGATTCCACTTCTTTTAGGAACGTGACCCTTATTTGTAAGGATCATGTTCAAAGACTTGCTACCAACCTCGAATTTCTTCAAGGTGTCCTTAAGTAGCAAGTTCTCCTTTTGGAGAGTTTCTAGATCATGACATTTTATACATGGAGCTAAGCTATCATGATATTCAGTCTTTAATTTATCGAAATTACAAGTGAGACTATTATGCTCCTTTTTTAGCCATTTGTATTTTCTACTAATTGTCTTACATTCATCAAATAACTCATGGAAGGCATTTAATAATTCATGATATAGTAAATCTGCATCAATTAAATCCGTTACCTCTTCTCCTATGACCATTAGGGCGTAATGAGCAACTTGCTCGGTGTTGGACTCTGTTGGGTTGATAGCCCATATTCAGCCCATGTGGGCTAGGGCAGCCCACAGTTGTAACATCCCCCATTTTTAAAAATTTAGTAAAAGGTTTGTTTGTAAAAATAAGGATTATTTAATAATTATTTTATATTCACTGATATTATATTAAAAGTTTATGGCTAAGGAACTAAGAGTAAATATTAGAAGTTTGATATAATTTATGAAAGATTCAGATTTAAGTTAAAAATATATATATATATAGTGGACATGTGTCACTAGCTAACCTAAGGTTGGTGCCACTTATCTTTGCTCTAAAGATGACACCTAGTCCCTTTCATGCATGTATGACACCTTGCAACTTTTGTATTAGCCAAAACCTAAATAATTAGATGAAAGGTTAAAGAAAACAAACCTGAAGAGTTGCAGCCAACGTGAGTTTGAGAGAAGAAGAAGAAGAAGAAGAAGAAGAAGAAGAAGAGCTTGAGGTTTTTCATCAATTTTCTTACATTTGGGATTCAAATAATTTTAAGGCAAGTGTTCTAACCCCATCCTACAGTAACCTTAATCTTTGTTTCCATTTTTATTCTACAAAATTTGAAAGATTTCAACTGAGAACCAGACCTTCTTTCGTTTTGATATAAAGCTATGAATCTGTAATTTTTCGGTAATCTGACCTCTATGCAATATTTCAGTCATAACATTTTGTAATAAACTCTGATTTAGACAAGACCTATTCCATTTGAAAGTAGACAAAAAAATCTTTATTTTGATACTAAGATCGAATGATTTGGAGTTTAAATGCCTATTAAGACTTCTGTTTAAATTAATCCTAAAGATTCTGCAAAACAGGGACTGAAATTTCTGACCTCTTGTTGCTTAACTGTTTATAACTTTCTTCTGTGAACTCCAATTCATACAAAGTATGATTTATTCGAAGCTAGACTCAAAATTCTTTCTGTATATACTGATTTGAAATTTTTGGAGTACAATTGCTAACTGAAACATCTGCTTTCATCGACCCTATGGATTTAGTAAAACAGAGCTAATATTTTCAGACCTTTTGTTACAAAATTATCTGTAACTTCCTGTTGTAAATTCCAATTCTTGTTAAACTTGATTTTCCAAAAACTAGATTGACAAATCTTTCTAATGACACCTATTTTGTATAAATTGGAGCATAATTGGTTATCCAAATAGTTCATAGAATGTTCCTATCAAATTCTGCCAGAATCGAGCTTTGGTCGATTTCGGCTTTCCCTGTTTCTTCTATTTGGAAATCGATTTCGGCAAAAACTCTTACTTCAGTTAAGCTTTATATTATTATCTTAAATTTCTGTATACTTTTGTCCTTTATTTATTTGTACATCTGCAGCTATCATCTAAAGTTCATGTTAGCATCGTAATGATTCGGCACATGCATCCCATTGTTCCGCATTTGCTTTCGATATGTGCCCCTTCCAGTTTCATTTCTTTGGACATTGAATTCACCTTACTTTCTTATTTCAATTGAGCTATATATGATTTCTTGACATCCTTGTATGCTCTTGCTTTTGTTTTCTTTCAAATCTAAATACATTTATGAAAGATTATGTTTGTATCGTATTGACTCGAAAGGCATATGTACATTTCGTTGTTCCGCATGTGCTTCCGATATGTCCCAATTCATTATTCATAATACCCTTTTGTGCTTAGAGCCCGTGATGCTCTAGATTATGTTTGGTGGTCATTTAGAAATGGATGGACCATATTATGTTTGGAATCCCACTTTACCTTCTATCTGTTTGATATGAAATTCAGAGCCGACCTAGCACTTGGGCAGGGTGAGAGGGCTCGAGTAGGAAAGGGCTACCCGTGGATGGAGTCGAGAACTCATCACGGCGTGGAGCCACCACTAAGTTAAACCTCACATGCACTATGCTAGAGTACGACGTTTGAGCTTCTATTTCATATTTGTTCTTTAATATGTTCTGAAATGCTTCTTATGCTTCCGAAATATTTCCATATGCCATTGATACGTTCTGAAGCATTTCATTCACTATTGATATGTTCCGAACTGTTTCATATGCCATTGATATCCAAAATGCTCCTTACGTCTTTGTTATGCCTTGAAATTACCATATGTCATCGATATGCTCCTTATGCCAATAATATGCTCCAATTACCTTTCCTCGATTGTATGAACAAAACGTGCTTCGAACGAAATGACATCGTAATTCTGCATTCATGATATCCAAAATGCTCCTTACGTCTTTGTTATGCCTTGAGATTACCATATGTCATCGATATGCTCCTTATGCCAATGATATGCTCCAATTACCTTTTCTCGATTGTATGAACAAAACGTGCTTCGAACGATATGACATTGTAATTCTGCATTCAAACAAAATATGCTACTGTTTCATCTTGTATCTCTGCTTTGTAGTTTGATACCTTATTTGTTTGAAACCTGTCATCTTTGCTATGGATATGTTAGTCACTTGCTGAGCTTTATATGCTCACCCCGTTGATATATAAATTTTTTTAGGATAGCTTATCGCTCACTAAAATGTGTAAATTGGGTTGAGGCAGTGGAAGGCTAGAAGATTTTGGGGCAAATATTTCATACTTGATAGGTTGATGTTGTATAAGTTCTTTTTGTGTGTAATGAAATATCAATGACAAATCTAGATTGATGTATCTTGTAAATATTTGAAAAGCACCTCTTACGTTAGGATTTTGGGAATGTTAAGTTAAAATTATGTAATGAATGATATAAACATGTGGTACATGTTGGTTTTGTAATTGTATAGATTCTCACAACTATCGATTTATGATGTGGTTATGGTTTAGTTAAGTTGCCTTTGGATTATAAGAATCATCTGATGACATGATGTATGATTATAAACTGCACCAGTTTTGTGAATTGTGGATTGTAGAGGTGAATGACTTGAATGTTTTTCTTAGTGATGTCAAATGTGTGATTGGATCCTGGATTGTTTGTTGAATTATAATATTATCAATTTTGAGTTAGGTTCACACCTCCTGAATGAGAATTAAATTTCGGGGGGGCGTGACAGAGTGGTATCAGACCATGATTTGAGGATCACTAAGATTATTATTATTATTATTATTATTATTATTATTATTATTTTGATATGCTAGATACACAAAAAGAATTTGGTGGTTTAGTGAATTTTATTCAGAGATTGATCAAAAAAAGAAAATTCTCTTTGATGCATTTTAGGAATCTAGGATGACGAGGACATTTAGTCCTCCTACTTCACTTGCTTTTGATTAATTAAGTGCGATAAAAGGGTTGATCGGGGATATTAAATCAGAGTGGCGCAGTAGAAGCTTGGTGAACTTAATACATTGGTAGCAGAAAAATGGATGATGCCATTGGAGAAGATATTTGATGTACGAAATTATTCTGATGATCAAAAGAATTTATGGAGATCAAGACATCATCGATTTGAAAAGGAAAGTCACCACAAAAGATTTAATCCTGTGTATGATGCGAGTTAAATTATGAAATAAGTTTGTATTTGTAGGTGACTGGAGCCTATTTTGCTTGTGAAAATTTGGATCATAAAATAAAAGACTACCCTTTGAACAAGAAGAAAGAATCACTGCCTCATAAATCATCAGCCCATGCCAGAGTGTATGTTATCACGGAATATGATTCTAAAACTTCTAAATTAGTGGTCGAAGGTACTATTCATGTTTATGAAAGAATACAAATATTTGTTTGACCATGTGTCTCATCTATGATTGGATTCGCTATATTTTGCTTATCACATGGGCATTTAACCTAAACCACTGGATTATATGCTATATGTAAATACGACTATTAGGGATTGTTTGATAACAAACTTGATCTGGTCATCTTGTTTGATTTCTATTGGAGAACACGAACTTCTTGCTGATTTGGTTCTCCTAGATATTTGGAGTTTTGATATTATACTAAGTATGAGTTGACTATCTTCCAATCATACCAGTATAGATTGTTATACAAAATGATCACTTTTTGCATACTAGATCATCCCATCTTTAATCTTGAGAGTATTGGGCATGATTTACCTCCTTGCTTGATGTATTTCCAGATGACTTGCTCCAGTGTTTTATTTGGTCTATTAGATAAGGGTTTTATTTGGGCCAGTGTTTCATGGGATGCTCCAGTGTTAGTTAAGAAGATGGATAGAACTTCTAAAGGATTATGATTGTACCATTCGTTATCACCCGGGTAAAGCTAATATTGTAGCAGATGCCCTTAGTGGAAAATCTACAAGTTTTATGACGACTTTAGTTGTGAAGCAATGAAAGTTATTAGAAGAGAATTATGGTTTTAATGTTATGAGAACAAGGCAAGACTCAATGATATTAATGGCCTCCATCCAAGTGCAATCTGATCTCATTCAACAAATTAAAGAAGGACAACTATGAGATCGACACTTGATCTGCTTAAGGAATGAAGTAGAAAAGGGATTGAAACTGAATTTTCGAGTTTCAGAGGATGGCCTATTGAGATTTGGGGATAGAATATGTATTCCAAATGACTCAGATATCAAAAATCAAATCCTAAGGGATGGTTATAATTCAAAGTACACCATGCATCCTGGTAGCACTAAGATATATAGAGATCTCCAAAGTCATTATTGGTGGGAAGACATGAAGAAGGAGATTGCAATATATGTTTCAAAGTGTTTGACTTATCAGCAAATCAAAGTAGAACACCAAAGACCTGGAGGTTTGTCGCAACCTTTAGATATTCCTGAATGGAAATGGGAATGTATTACCATTGACTTTATTTCAGGACTACCCCGGACTTCTAGAAAGCATGATGCTATTTGGGTTATCATTGATAGGTTAACGAAATTGGCACATTTCCTACCGATCAATATGACTTATTCTCTTGATAGGCTTGCAGATTTATATATAAATGAAATAGTAAGACTTCATGGTGTTCCAAAGGAGATAATCTCTGATAGAGACTCCAGATTTCTATCTAGATTTTGGAGAAGGTTACAGGAATCTATTGGCACTAAAGTCAAGTTTAGCATTGCTTATCACCCTCAAACTGATGGTCAATCAGAAAGAACCATTCAAACACTTGAGGATTTGCTTCGAGCCTATGTTATGGATTGGAAAAGTGAATGGGATAAAGATATCTCTCTTATTGAGTTCACTTAAAATAATAGTTATCATTCAAGTATTCAGATAACTCCTTATGAAGCTTTATATGGGCGAAAGTGCAGGACGCCTATATGTTGGGAAGAAATTGGCGACAGAAAGTTATTAGCACCAGAAAAAGTACAAGAGACTACTGAGAAAATTTAACTTATAAGAAAAAGGTTAAAGACTGCTCATAGTCGTCAAAAGATTATGCTGATAACAGAAGACGAAATATTGAGTTTCAAATTGGGGATTTTGTATTCCTGAAGGTCTCCCCTTCTAAAGGCATTGTAAGATTTGGGAAGAAAGGAAAGTTAAGCCCAAGATTTATTGGACCTTTTGAGATTCTTGAGAGGGTTGGTTTTGTCGCTTACAAGATTGCCTTGCCACCATCATTGTGCCATATCCATGATATATTTCATGTTTCAATGATCAAAAAGTATATACCTGATCCCTCTCATATCATTAAGTATAAGCCGATGGTGATTGATAAAGACTTGTCTTATGTGGAAGAGCCCACTCAGATTGTTGATAAAAAAGAAAAGATCTTGAGGAATCGAGTTATCCCTCTAGTTAAAGTGATATGGAGATATCATTCTGGAGAGGAAACAACTTGGGAGCTTGAGGAAGAAATGATGAAAGCTTATCCTCATCTTTTCGTCGAATGAAGTATGATAAATTTAGAGGACTAAATTTTTCTTTAAGGAGGGGAGAGTGTAACATCCCCCATTTTTAAAAATTTAGTAAAAGGTTTGTTTGTAAAAATAAGGATTATTTAATAATTATTTTATATTCACTGATATTATATTAAAAGTTTATGGCTAAGGAACTAAGAGTAAATATTAGAAGTTTGATATAATTTATGAAAGATTCAGATTTAAGTTAAAATATATATATATATATATATAGTGGACATGTGTCACTAGCTAACCTAAGGTTGGTGCCACTTATCTTTGCTCTAAAGATGACACCTAGCCCCTTTCATGCATGCATGACACCTTGCAACTTTTGTATTAGCCAAAACCTAAATAATTAGATGAAAGGTTAAAGAAAATAAACCTGAAGAGTTGCAGCCAACATGAGTTTGAGAGAAGAAGAAGAAGAAGAAGAAGAAGATGAAGAGCTTGAGGTTTTTCATCAATTTTCTCACATTTGGGATTCAAATAATTTTAAGGCAAGTGTTCTAACCCCATCCCACAGTAACCTTAATCTTTGTTTCCATTTTTATTCTGCAAAATTTGAAAGATTTCAACTGAGAACCAGACCTTCTTTCGTTTTGATATAAAGCTATGAATCTGTAATTTTTCGGTAATCTGACCTCTATGCAATGTTTCGGTCATAACATTTTGTAATAAACTCTGATTTAGACAAGACCTATTCCATTTGAAAGTAGACAAAAAAATCTTTATTTTGATACTAAGATCGAATGATTTGGAGTTTAAATGCCTATTAAGACTTCTGTTTAAATTAACCCTAAAGATTCTGCAAAACAGGGACTGAAATTTCTGACCTCTTGTTGCTTAATTGTTTATAACTTTCTGCTGTGAACTCCGATTCATACAAAGTATGATTTATTCGAAGCTAGACTCAAAATGCTTTTTGTATATACTGATTTGAAACTTTTGGAGTACAATTGCTAACTGAAACATCTGCTTTCATCGACCCTATGGATTCAGTAAAACAGAGCTAATATTTTCACTGCCTTCATAGAGGTGAATGACTTGAATGTTTTTCTTAGTGACGTCAAATATGTGATTGGATCCTGGATTGTTTGTTGAATTATAATATTATCAATTTTGAGTTAGGTTCACACCTCCTGAATGAGAATTAAATTTCGGGGGGGCGTGACAACAGCCCACACCCCCTCTTAACCTAACCCTAATTAAGATTAAGGGGGTGTGGTGGCTGCATTTTAGACGCAGAAAAGAGGCAGAAAAAGGCAGCAACGTGGGCAGCAATGTTGACATCCTCGTAGCAACAAAGAGAGAAGAACAAGGCAGAAAAACAAGAGAAAGAAAGGGAAGAAGAAAAGGACAACGCAGAGAGACTATTCTCAATCATCTAGCAGTGTTCTCATCTCAGGTTAGATCAAATCTATAGTAGACTCTTGCTGTGATTACTTGGGAGGTTTTAGATATTGTGGGCAGTGACGTGATCCTTGTATCCTAGTTATTCTCTTGTGGTTGTTGCTAAGGTTTTGGGCAAGAGATTGAGATTTGTATATTCATTATTCTCATAGTGGATTATCTCTAGTTTGCCCCGTGGTTTTTACCCTTCACATTGAAGGGGTTTTCCACGTATATCTTGGTGTTCTGTTTGATTGTGTTTCTATTTTATTCCGCTGCGTATTATGATTTTCTAGTATTTGTTCATATACAAAGGTTATTCCTCTTTATATCCCCATCAGACTCCTCTTCTTCGGATGCGCTTGAGTCATCCCACGTTGCCTTGAGCGCCTTCTTCTTTGATGTTCTCTTTTTGGCTTAGGGACAATCGTTCTTGCAGTGTCCCGGTTTTTTGCACTCATAGCAAATAACTTGGTCCTTCTTGTGTTCAAATTTATTTTTTGTATTATTTTTAAATTTGTTCTTTCTTAAAAAATTTTTAAATTTTTGAGTCAAAAGTGCAATGTCATTGTCACTATCATCATCACTTGATGTTCCTTTCAAGTGATCTTCTTGTGATGTGAGTGTCATATCCTTCCTGTTCTTTGGAAGGGGGTTCTCGAGCTCGTCATGAGCTTGACATATCATTTCGTAGGTCATTAGAGACCCAATAAGTTCTTCAAGAGGGAATGTTTTAAGGTCTTTGGTCTCTTGAATAGCCGTAACTTTTGGATCCCAACTTTTAGGGAGGGATCTTAAGATTTTAGTTACTAGTTCAAAGTTAGTAAAATCTTTACCAAGATCTTTGAGTCCATTGATGACATCCGTGAATCGGGTGTACATGTCTCCGATGGACTCACTTGGTTTCATTCGGAAAAGTTCGTAAGAGTGCACAAGGATGTTGATTTTGGACTCTTTCACTCGGCTAGTGCCTTTATGAGTGACCTCAAGAGGGCCACTTGCGAGACCCTCTTCGATGAGGCTCCCACCTTCCACTAGTAAATCTCTTGAAAGGGGAAGGACAAATACCCCTCTTACAACCTTTTACAAGCGGTTCACACTCTTACAAATTTTCAGCAAGAAAGAAGGAGGTGAACACTCTAACAAATTGAAAACAAGACTTGCTAAGATTTTTCTAAGACTTTTTTCTCAATTTATTGCTTCTCAAAAAGTTGTAATCTCAGTTGAGAATCGAGGGGTATTTATAGGCCTCAAGAGGATTAAAATTTGGGCTCTAAAATTTGAATTCTCTTTGGTTCCCGATGCTGGCGGTGCCATCGCCTGTCAGTGTCTGACACTGACAGTGTACTAGCGGTGCCACCGCCCAGCCAAGCCGTGCCACCGCCTGGCTCTCGGGTGCTGGGCGGTGCCACCGCCGGACCCTTCGGTTCACTGGTTGGGCTTTAAGTTCAGCCCAAACCAAGTCTAATTTTGGGCCCAGCTGGCCCCTAACTAGGATATAGGATTATCTTTTAATCCTAATCCTAATTACATGTGAACTACATAACTAAAAACATCCCAAGCAAGTTTTCAACCGCGATCGTCGAGTCTTGTTCCGGCGAGCTTTCCGACGAACTTCCGGCGGACTTCCGATATGCCCTCAGATTTCTTCTGACGGACTCCCAGCAAGCTCCCAATCTTGTGACGACTTCAACGAGTAGCCGAGCCTTCTCGGTGATCTCCGCGAACATCCGACGATCTCTTCGGTGAACTTCGGAAAATTCCGACAAGTTCCTGATTTCTTCTCGGTTGGTTCCGGTAGCATCTCCGACGATTCTTCGGACTCTTAAACGTCCATCGAACTTAACTCTGATATTCTTGCTTTATGTTTTCTGGTTATCGTAGTTAATCCTGCACACTTAACTCAATAATATGGATTAGATCAATTAACCCATCAATTGATTTTATTATCAAAATCCGAGATTCAACAATATGTTCAGAGATGGCTATGCTTAATTTCCCCCTTTCCCCACCACAAAATCACAGCCATAGAGAAAACAAACTTACTTATGTTTTTATGTGTTGGCAAAAAATGTTTCTCATTGTTAGGTTTAAAAAAGCGAGTAGTGCCATGATTCAAAGGCCTCTTTGTTGTCTAATTAGACATAAGTATACTTATTTTTTGGATCTACAATTGTCACTTTTAAATTCCTGCTAGGTGTTTCAATTTTGATCTTTCTCAAAGAAAATTAGTTTCTTTACTTGATTTCTTGTTATGAGTACCAATGTTTTTAACACCGCTAATGTCGGTCCCAAGCCCGAATGAAAAAGGTAGAGGGTTGCTTAAGGCCATAAAAAGCGAGTGTTGAAATCATGTTAGTACTCGTAAGCATGATCCTAACTATTTCATGGTAAGACTAGTCCATCACAATAAATTGATGCAACATATATTGACCTCTCCAGTTATTATGAGAAATAGAGTTTTCTGTTCCTAATTCTAACATTTAAAGTGCCCATTAGTTCTTTAAATCAAGGTCTGCAATACCGAATGATACTGCTCGTACTAGGCGGTACATACCAGTCCGTCAACAGACCGGTACACAGACCGCCCGCTACCGAACGGTACCATCAATTAAGGCATTATTGTTATCGATTGAGGTGTTATTATCGACGGTGACCGAGGGAGAAGAAAGAAGAGGGAGAAGATGAAGAAAGAAATAGGAAAAAGAGGTAGAACCTGGATATCACCTCTCTCCTCCTCGTTTGTCGATGACTTCTCATCTGCGCGCGGGAGAAGAGGCATCGACTTGTGGGGCGGAGAGAAGCGAAGATTTTTTTTTTCTTCTCTTCTTGGGCAATGTCGCCTCGGGCATCTGTTATGGACTTAGCTAGTTTTGCCTAAGTCGTGCGGCACCCTTGCGTGTCCGTCCGCAAAGGTCAACCTCCCCGAAGCCTTCCACGGTCCCTTAGGACCCACAAAAGAGAGAACGGGTTAGAGAAAACGCCTCATTCGGGATCCACAAGCAAACATTCTAGGAAACACTTCATAGACAATACAAATTACAAACAAACTTTACAAGCTCTGAACAGTTGCACAACAAAAGGTCAAAATGATCCATTACAGACCGAAAATCTCTCATAAGTGTCCACATGACACAACCTTTATTTACAAGGCTAAAGCGGCCACCAAATCCAACTAAAATGGGACTATTAAGCCTTCGACTGTCCCTCTACATACTAGGCAAAGAATGAACATACCAAAAGACACGGACATACATAAGCATTACATCAAACATCCTGTTTAGAAGTTTGTTAGTGACATTCTCCCCCACTTATTCCTTCAACGTCCTCGTCGAAGCCTTTGCCGACACTGCAACTCCTTGCCTTTGCTGAGTCTTCAATCTTTTGCTTCAGCTGCAATGCGCCTCCTAGCTCCCAGCTACTCTCCGCTGTTGTTTTTGAGTAATCGAACCTTTGATCCGCCATGCTGTTTCAACTCACCAATGACTCACGAAGTTCCTTGGCCTCTGCCCTTCAGCCTTGTCTCGGTACTTGGAGTTTGCCTCTGCATGCTCCACCTCCTCGACCCCTTTCATGACCAAGCGCTCTCCCTCAATGAGAGCAAGAGATCAATGACTTTCACGAAAGTCCCGCCTCTACGGTACCATGGCGCTACCATGCCTATGACCCTACTATCCGTTGCCTCGCATCTGCATCCATTTTCTTCACGATCAGTAGATATGTCTCCGTGGCACTCCTCTGAGTCTACCTCCATTCTAACTGATGCTTGATTTTGGGTAGCTAAGTCCCTTTGGACTCGTCGTCGCTTCCTCGCCCCTTTCGACCCTTTGCTTCAACACCTCTGTATTCTCCAAGCAGCTCCCTTTGGTCGATGGAAAGACAGATTGCAACTCCCATGCATGGCCTCTGCCATCGTATTATAGGGTTTGCATCGATTATGTTCTCCTTAGCTTCCTTGGTAGCAACGTTCGCTTACTCGACCTTGTCCTCTAACTTGTCGGGCTCCCTTAAGCGAATATGGGCTCTGGAGCAGTCCAACTCTCTAGCTGCTTCGATCATACCTCTGCATAATCAAGTCCCTCCCATGGGACTCATTGGTACTTGCATTCGAACTTTTCTCTTGGTGGAACACAGCTCCCATATGCTGATGACCAAGGCTTTCATCCGATGCAAAATTCGATGCACGCACGAAAGACCCGCCTCTACGGTACCATGACCTTCACTCCTTGAATCCATAGCCCTTCTTGCCGTCATGTTATTCACCGAAGTGGAGCTTCTAGTAGCTCCCGATCATACCTCCGTATGATCTAGTCCCTCACGGGACTATGTCGTGTGTATCACATTACCACGGACTGTTCCACCACGATCCGCTGCACCATGTCGCCTCCTGATGACATCTCTATTGCATTCTGATCCTTGTTGGATGAACTCGAATTGTGATCCCTCCATGTGTGGCCTCTGCCAATACATCGCAGGGTCTCTTCCACCTTCGATTTTGTTCGCTCCTTTGGCAATCGACCTTCATCCACCCACTCTTGGGTCACACCTAGATGAAGCACCGCTCTAGGACAATCCGTCGCCTAGTAGCTCTCAAAGTCCCCCGACTTCGCTGCAATTAGTGTACCATTGTCTGGATCCTGGGCCTCTGCCCCTACCAGCACAATCTTCGCTACGCACTGCTTCCTTCATGGCAACTTGAATGGCAACACTGTGGCATATTCTTCAAGAGTACCCGCCTCTGCGTCCTCTTGCCCCGTGCTAAGGCCTTCTGAACCCAACTTCACCTCCGTAAATTGAGTCACCTTAGTTCTTCCATCAAATGCTTTTCCGAGATAAGGTGCATGTGCCTAGAAGCTCCCTTCGTCTTTGGCACCATGCAAGATGAGTCTGCTCCATCAGAATGAAGGACCCATTGTCACGGCCTTAGCTAGAATTGCCTAAGGCGTGAGGCACCCTTGCGGCTAAAGACGCGAACTTAGCTTGCGTTGCCAAAGTCGCGAGTCACCCTTGCGGCAAAGACGCAAACTTAGCTTGCATTGCCTAAGTCGCGCTTCGCCCTTGCGATATTGCTCCGCAAGGATCAACCAACTTGAAACCTCTCGCAAGTCCCGAAGGACCTGTAAAAAGAGAAAGTTGATTAGTTCGAAAGAACGAGCGACGGACAAGTCCCGACGTCTCGCGAAAAGGGGAAGCTTTACAAGAAATTCAGCGAGAACCTTGCGTGCACAAGAGAAAAGAGGGAGAGGGGGAAAACAAGGGCTTTAGAAGGTTGAACAAACAGCTACAAGCCCACAAACAGCCGCTCACTTGGTCCCGGGCGCGACAACAAGTTCTCGTCAAGGCAACGTGCGAACTTGCGAAAGAGTGTTCAATGCCCGGGGTATATCCGAAGCCCCAACCAGCCCTGTGCCACCCGAGGGGTTCAAAGGGGCTAAGATGGCTGACGTTTTGGTGAGTGGAGGCAGATTCCAGAAATCAGCCCGCGACACGCGAAAACGGAGCTGTTTTGGGTTGTTTTTGGGCTGTTTTGCTCGGTTCAGTGAGCGGTCACTTTATAACGCTGCAGCTTGTTCGAACTTACATTTTTACAAGCAAAATTACCCAAAACCAAGAGAAAACATACTGTCAAGCAGCTGTACATGTGGGTGTGAGCGACGAACGGTTCATTGAACGAAGTTGTTGCGAGTGCGCGACGACCGTTCGTGACATTCTCCCCCACTTAAACTGTCGACGCCCTTGTCGACGCTTGTTGGTAGTTGTTGATGATTTCTTCTTCATGTCGCAGGGCGTCTTCAGGCTCCTAATGATGGGGATATAAAGAGGAATAACCTTTGTATATGAACAAATACTAGAAGACCATAATACGCAGTGGAATAAAATGGAAACACAATTAAACAGAACACCAAGATATACATGGAAAACCCCTTCAATGTGAAGGGTAAAAACCACGGGGCAAACTAGAGATAATCCACTTTGAGAATAATGAATATACAAATCTCAATCTCTTGCCCTAAACCCTAGCAACAACCACAAGAGAATAACTGGGATACAAGGATCACGTCACTACCCACAATATCTAAAACCTCCCCAAGTAATCATAGCAAGAGTCTACTGTAGATTTGATCTAACCTGAGATGAGAATACTGCTAGATGATTGAGAACAGTCTCTCTATGTTGTCCTTGTCTTCTTCCCTTTCTTTCTCTTGTTTTTCTGCCTTGTTCTTCTCTCTTTGTTGTTACGAGGATGTCAACGTTGCTGCCCACGTTGCTGCCTTTTTCTGCCTCTTTTCTGCGTCTAAAACACAGCCCCCACACCCCCCTTATATTGATCTAGGGTTAGGTCAAGGGGGTGTGGGTTGTGGGCTGATAAAGCCCACCATGGGCTGAACCCACTTTGGGCTGCCAGCCCAACAACCTCCCCCTTCAGCCCATAAGGGAGGCTGTCCCATGACTCCTCAATGTGAAGCCATGCCGACCAACTATCGGCATATCTCCTGTCTTTCTTTTGGTAAGGTCTTCGTCAACATGTCTGCTCCGTTGTCATCTGTATGAATTTTCTGAAGCTGCAACTACTTCTCTTCAAATACATTTCGAATCCAGTGGTATCTGACATCTATATGCTTTGACTTGGAATGAAACATTGGGTTCTTACACAAATGGATGGCACTCTGGCTGTCACAATGCACCACATAATTTTCCTATTTCAGCCCCAGTTCTTGTAAGAATTCTTTCATCCATAACATTTCTTTGCATACCTCTGTAGCAGCAATATATTCTGCTTCTATGGTGGAGAGAGCAATACACCTTTGTAACCTGGATTGCCATGACATAGCTCCCTCTGCAAAAGTAAGTACATAACCTGAAGTGGACTTCCTCGTATCTATATCTCTTGCCATATCTGCATCTATGTAACCTGTCAATATAGGTGGTCCACCTCCAAAGCTTAAACAAACCTTATAGCTCCCTCTGAGATATCTAAAAATCCACTTCACTGCTGCCCAGTGCTCTTTGCCTGGATTTGCAAGAAATCTGCTAGTAACACCCACTGCATATGCGATGTCTGGCCTCGTACATACCATTGCATACATTAAACTTCCAACTGCTGAAGCATAAGGAACCTTTTGCATTTTCTCCTTCTCCTCATCACTTGACAGACTCTGTTCTGAGCACAACTTGAAGTGACCTGCAAGAGGAGAACCAACTGGTTTTGCATTGCTCATACTGAATCTTTCCAATACCTTCTCGATGTATTTCTTCTGTGACAACCAAATCTTCTTGTTTTTCCTGTCACGAGAAATCTGCATGCCTAGTATTTGCTTTGCTGGCCCCATGTCCTTCATTGCAAAAGACTCACTCAGTTCCTTCTTCAACCTGTCAATTTTAGACATATTTTTCCCAAGAATAAGCATGTCATCAACATAAAGTAAGAGAATAATAAAATCCTCACCAAACCATTTGATATACACACAATGATCTGAAGCCGTTCTTTTGTATCCATTTTCTGTCATAAATGAATCAAACTTTCTGTACCACTGTCTTGGAGCTTGCTTTAGCCCATACAAGCTCTTCTTCAACTTGCAGACAAAATTATCTTTACCTTTGACTTTGAAGCCTTCTGGTTGCTCCATATAAATTTTCTCCTCCAAATCACCATGAAGGAAAGCTGTCTTCACATCTAACTGCTCAACCTCCAAGTCCTGGCTAGCAGCAATACCAAGAGCAACACGAATAGAAGACATTTTAACAACAAGAGAAAATATCTCTTCAAAGTCAATACCTTTCTTTTGACCAAAGTCTTTCACAACTAATCTAGCTTTGTACTTTGGTTGAGAACAATATTCTTGAGTCTTCAACCTAAAAACCCACTTGTTCTTCAAGGCCTTCATTCCATTTGGTAGCAGCACCAAATCAGAAGTGTGGTTCTTCTGAAGAGCATCCATCTCTTCCTACATAGCAACTAACCACTTCTCTTTCTGCTCACTCTCAACTGCTTTCTGGTAAATCTCTGGTTCACCTGCATCAGTAAGCATCACATACTTATCTGTAGAGTATCTTCTGGAAGGTTGACGTTGTCTAGAAGATCTTCTCAACTGAGGTTCTGCGGGAACTTGCTCTCCTACTTCTTCTTGCTCAACATGTCCTGCAGGTAAATCAACATCAGGCTCTACACTATTTTCCTGCACATCTCCCCCATCACCCTGATATACTGGAGGAATAACTGGGTCACAATCTGCTAATCCTTCTACAGAAGTCTTGACCTGTGTCTTCTTCTTCAAATCTTCAAAGGTTTGATCCTCAAAGAAGACTACATCTCTGCTTCTGAACACCTTTTGCTTTTCTGGATCCCAAAGCCTGTAACCAAACTGATCATGTGAGTAACCAAGAAAAATACATTCTTTAGACTTACCATCCAGCTTGGACCTCTCATTATCTGGAACATGTGCAAATGCACAACAACCAAACACTCTCAAATGCCTGTAGGAAACATCTTTCCCTGACCATACATGCTCTGTAACATCACCATCTAGGACTGTACATGGTGATAAGTTGATCACATCAACTGCAATCCTCAAAGCCTCATCCCAAAACCTTTTGGATAGCTTGGCCTGTGAAAGCATACATCTGATCTTTTCCATGATGGTGCGGTTCATCCTCTCTGCAATTGCATTATGCTGAGGTGTACCAGGAACTGTCATCTCATGTTGGATCCCATGTGACCTGCAATAGTCATTAAACAATCCCGTATACTCACCACCATTATCTGATCTTATGCATTTCAATTTCCTTTCTGTCTCCCTTTCAACCCTAGCATGAAACTCTTTGAAGACATTAATAACCTGATCTTTGGTCTTCAAAGCATAAGCCCAAACTTTCCTGGAAAAATCATCTATAAAAGTGACAAAATAAAGTGCACCATTTATACCAAGAACATCAACAGATCCACCAGGAGTTTTTGTCCTCAAAGGACCACATACATCTGTATAAACACGGTCTAAGGCATGCATTTTTCTAGACAAAGCAGCACTAGCAAATGAAACTCTATGTTGTTTACCAGCCAAACAATCAATACAAGGGTTCAGATGTATACCTCTGAGATCTGGTAATACCTCTCTCTTGGAAAGAGCTTGCAGCCCCTTCTCGCTCATGTGTCCCAATCGCCTATGCCACAACTCCATACTGAAGTCTTTCTCTGTAGCATTTAACTGCTCACCATAAGCTTTAGCCTGCAACCTATACAAAGTATGACATTTCTTTCCACTAGCTATAACAAGAGAACCCTTACTGAGCTTCCATTGCCCTCTGTGAAATCTGCTTTCATACTCTTCATCATCTAGTCTTCCAACTGAAATTAAATTCAGCCTCAAGTCAACCACATGCCTCACATCCTTAAGTACCAACTTGCAGCCAAGGTTGGTCTTTAAATGGATATCACCCATGCCAATGATGTCTGTTGTGTCATAGTTGCCCATCTTGACAACACTAAAGTTTCCAGACCTGTATGTAGCAAAAAACTCTCTCCGAGGTGTAGCATGATAAGAAGCACCTGTGTCAATCATCCACTCAAGATCCTGACACACACAAGAAAAAATGTCATCAGAAGGAGACAAAATCAAATAATCACCACCCTACACTGTAGCTGTAGTATTATCCTTTGACTCTGTAGACTCTACTTCTTTTCCCTTTTTCTTGTTCTTCTTAGGTTGCTTACATTGGTTCTTGTAATGTCCTTTCTCACCACAGTTATAGTAAACAATATCCTTTCTTGATCTTGACTTGCTCCTACCCATACGTAAACTGCTTCTAGACTTTGACCTTCCTCTGTTCTCTGAGATAAATGCCTGTGAATCATTCTGAGATGTTGTCGAACTCTTTCTTCTCAACTCCTCATTCAATAAACTACTTGTTACTTGACTCATAGTGACAATACCATCTGGTGTAGAATTACTAAGGGAAACCACCAGTGTCTCCCAACTTTCTGGTAATGAACTGAGAAGTAACAATGCCTGCAACTCATCATCAAGAGACATTTTCATAGAGGATAACTGGTTAGTAATACTCTGCATTTCATTCAAATGCTCAGCAATAGAAGCACCCTCTCTATATTTTAGGTTCACAAGTTTTCTGATCAAAAAAGCTTTGTTGCCAGTTGTTTTTCTTTCATAGAGACTTTCCAATTTTTTCCAAAGAGAATATGCAGAAATTTCAGTAGAAACATGGTGAAAGACACTATCATCAAGCCACTGTCTAATAAACCCAATTGTTTTTCGATCTAACCTCTTTCACTCATCATCTGTCATAGTTGTAGGTTTTGCACTATCCCCTTGCAAAGGTCCATACAAATCTTTGCAATACAAGAGATCTTCTATTCTTGGTTTCCATGTCATCCAATTGTTTCCATTCAAACTAATAATGCGAGAAACATTACTGGCCTCCATGTTCAAATACAAAAATTAAATCACTAAAATCCCGCTCTGATACCAGTTGATGGGGATATAAAGAGGAATAACCTTTGTATATGAACAAATACTAGAAGACCATAATACGCAGCGGAATAAAATAGAAATACAATCAAACAGAACACCAAGATATACGTGGAAAACCCCTTCAATGTGAAGGGTAAAAACCACGGGGCAAACTAGAGATAATTCACTTTGAGAATAATGAATATACAAATCTCAATCTCTTGCCCTAAACCCTAGCAACAACCACAAGAGAATAACTGGGATACAAGGATCACGTCACTGCCCACAATATCTAAAACCTCCCCAAGTAATCACAGCAAGAGTCTACTGTAGATTTGATCTAACCTAAGATGAGAACACTGCTAGATGATTGAGAACAGTCTCTCTGCGTTGTCCTTGTCTTCTTCCCTTTCTTTCTCTTGTTTTTCTGCCTTGTTCTTCTCTCTTTGTTGTTACGAGGATGTCAACGTTGCTACCTTTTTCTGCCTCTTTTCTGCATCTAAAACGCAGCCCCCACACCCCCCTTATATTGATCTAGGGTTAGGTCAAGGGGGTGTGGGTTGTGGGCTGATAAAGCCCACCATGGGCTGAACCCACTTTGGGCTGCCAGCCCAACACCCAACTGGCTTCAGTTTGGGGAAGCTTTCGTCACTTCACCAAGTACTCCGTCTGCTCAGCTCCGTTGGGTAGCTTTATCTTACGGTTTGCCAGAATGGTTTCAACTCGCTTCTCGTAGGAGGTTGTGATGGGAGGTAGCCGAGTTGGAATACTTCGGGAAGCATCTTGCGAATCCGAGTGGTAGGCTTTTAGGTTGCTGGCGTGAAGAACGTTGTGAATTTTGAACCACGCCGGCAGCTGCAACTTGTAAGAGACGTTGCCTACCCTACTAATAATTGGGAAAGGCCCTTCATACTTGCGCACCAATCCTTTGTGGACTTTGTTCCTAAAGAATTGGAGTGATACCGGTTGGAGCTTTGCCAACACCAAATCGCCAACTTTGAACTCTTGCGGTCGCCTTTCCAAGTTTGCCCACTTCTTCATCTTTTTTGTCGTCTTCTCCAAGTAAGCCCGCGCAATATCTGCATTTCGATGCCACTCCTTTGTGAAATGATAGGCTGACGGACTACTCCCAGTATACCCAATTGCCATGGTGTGCGGAGTCGACGGTTGTTGTCCTGTGATGATCTCGAAGGGGCTCTTGTTGGATGCAGAGCTCCGCTGCAAGTTATAGGAGAATTGGGCAATGTCCAACAGCTTCACCTAATCTCGTTGGTTGGCACTCACGTAGTGCCGGAGATATTGCTCTAGGAGCGAGTTTATCCTTTCAGTCTGGCCATCCGTCTGGGGGTGGAGGCTTGTAGAGAAGAATAACTTCGACCCCAACAATTTGAATAGCTCAGTCCAGAATCGTCCCAAGAATCGAGCATCTCGATCACTAATGATATTATGTGGGATTCCCCAATACTTCACCACATCCTTCATCATCAGCTTGGCCGCCTCCTCTGCTGAACAGTGTAGGGGAGTAGCAATGAAAGTTGCATACTTTGAAAACCGATCGACAACCACGAGTATCAATCCGAGTCTCCCTACAAGTGTCAAGCTTGATATGAAATCCAAGGAAATGCTCTCCCACGACCTTTCTGGCACGGGCAACGGCTCCAAAAGTCCCACCGGCTTTCGCTGCTCCACCTTGTCTTGTTGGCAAGTAAGGCATGTTCGAACATATTCCTCCACATCAGTCCCCATCTTCGGCCAGTAGAAGACCCTCTCCACGAGAGCCAACGTTCTGTGAATGTCTGGGTGTCTAGCCCAAAGGGAATCGTGACACTCTTTTAAGAGTTCACGCCTCAAATTGTCCACTCGGGGAATATAAACCCTATTCCCTTTTGTGCAAACGAGTCCCTCCTGGACCCAAAATCGTCGTGCCTTGCCTTCTTTGATGAGCTGCATCAGGATAACTGCCTGGGGGTCACTATACAGTCTATCCCTGATTCTGGAAAGGAAGTTGGAGTGCAACTGACTTGCTTGGTTTCCGCCCTCCAATTGTGCGGCATTCACATGCTCCACCTTCCGACTCAATGCATCGACCACGACATTTGCCTTCCCAGGCTTATACTCCATTGCCATATCAAATTCAGTCAGGAAGTCCTGCCAACGCGCCTGCTTTGGGGAGAGCTTCTTCTGAGTTTGGAAATAGCTCAGAGTGATGTTTTCAGTCCTCAGCACAAATCGCGATCTGAGGAGATAGTGTCGCCAAACTCGTAGACAGTGGATCACTACTGTCATCTCCTTCTCATGCACTAGATACCGCCGCTCGGTCTCGTTGAGTTTGCGGCTCTTGTAGGCCACCGGATGACCCTCCTGCATGAGTACTCCCCCAATAGTGAAGTCCGAACCATCTATATGGACTTCAAAAGGCTCCCCATAGTTTGGCAATTTGAGCACTAGTTCCTCCATAACAGCAGCCTTCAGATCTTGGAATGCTATTTCACATTTGTCAGACCACTTCCAAGGCTGCTCCTTCTTCAGCAACTCCGTCAGTGGGGTTGCACGCTTCGAATATCCCGCTATGAAGCGTCGATAATAATTGACGAAACCAAGGAAGGATCTCAACTCTGGCACCTTCTTTGGAGTTCGCCATTCCGCAACCACTTGCACCTTCGACGTATCCATCCGAATGGAGCCATCACCGATTCGATGTCCCAAGAATAATATCTCAGTTTGAGTAAAGTAGCATTTCTCCGTTTTCACGAACAAAGTGTTCTCCCTGAGAACCTGGAAAATCGTCCGAAGGTGCTTGACATGCTCCTCGAGCGTTTGACTATAGACGACGATATCGTCCAAGTAGACGACCACGAACTTATCCAAATACTCCTTGAATAGCTGGTTCATGAGAATGCAGAATGTGGCCGGATATGGTTTCTTATCAAATCAATTTACAACCTGATTTGGCAATTTTATACTTGAATAGTTGGGTCTGTCTTCAATATTTGATGAAATTGTTAAAACTGAAGTAACCAGGCACATGCAACCTACTGATTACTTGAGCTTGTTTGGGGAAGAATTCAAATGAACTGAAGATTATTGGGATGCTTCTTATTTGAATGTCTTGGATATATCTGCAGCGGAAGAAGGCAATCCTCATGTCTTATTTAGATGTGCTTCACAAGTATGTTCTAAATGATCACCTACCCTATACTGTTTTTTAAACTAATTATCCTATTTTTTTTCCTATTGGAATAACTTTTAGCCACCAGGAGTCTGCTTCTGTAACTAAATTGTCGAGTGTTTACATTCTTTTATAATGAATAGATAGCCTCTCCTGTTCTGCAAATTGGCTAACAGTAATTCAAAATTTTAGTCCCTATTTCCACTTATACAAGCACTGCTTCCAAGTGAAAGGTCTCTATTTTAAGTTAAAACTTTTAACACCTTTTACTAGTTTATATATTAATTAATTTGGATGGATTCTGATTTCCTTTCATTTGATGGCACGTCTTCCTCCAATTAGCCTCCTAAATCAAGTTGATGATAGTTTTTCTTTGTGGAAACATCCTTCTGTCCAGCATGCTCTCTCTCAGGTTCAGCAGTGATGCATCTGGGTGATATACGTTACATACATTTGTATTCTTATCAAAAGTCTCAACAATTCATATTAATCTGTTGTTGCAGATAATAATAATGTCATCGTCATCTTCTTAATGCTTGTGCGGGCTATCTGTCTTCATTCTTATCATCTCGTGTTTGTTGGTTTCATACCAAGTTTAATTATGAATAGACAACTTACTTTTTGGCTTTCTAATTAAGCATTTATTTTTCAATCTTCAGGCAAAAGCAGCATGTGTATTGATTGATTTATGCTTTGGACCATTATCATCATGGATATATACAATTACCGCAAAGGTTTCATCTTTTTCCATAATAAGTCTACATATTAAGTCAACAACTTGTATTTTTGTAACTGCATCGACCCTTTTCCAGGTTGATCTTGCAATTGAACTTCCGGAGGACCTCTTGGTGTTATTCAAGTAATTCCATCATTCTTCTTGTTTTTATTACTGTTATGAAGGCTTAATTCTTTATTATAATGAATGCTCGTTTGGTTGGTTGGTTGGTTGGTTATGAAGTCATGGATACAAGTGCAAGATATTGATATGATGGATATGGGCATGTATCAATGTATAATGTTTACTATTTAATGTGACAAAATTTGGTATTTATTTAATGTTAGAATAGGTAGATGTATATAAATCATGATTCATCATAATTAACCTATTCATCATGAAAATATATAAACAATGTTTGGTGAATTATCTAACATAAGCAATTAAAACTATCTATGTTTGATGAGTACTTGGTCATTTCTTGGTGCAGATCTGACCTTTTTTGTGGTCAACACATTGTGATTTATTGTGGATGATCAAATTATCAATCACTAATTTTCTCATGAAATAATCTTCTCATTTTGAGAAAAATGTTATTTGATTTGAACATCATAGTCCTAGCATAACAAAGACTATGAAGTTCAGAGGCAATTTGTTCTGCGGTGGTATAATATTTGATGATGATTGTTCAGATGGCAATTAGTTTCACCATTTGATGATGTATGATAATATTTCAAGTTTGCCAGCAATGGTTGATGATTGTCGAACTATGTTATGCTAGTATAATACTAGCATGGAGTTTAGTTTTATACCAAGGATGTCCCTGAACACACAATCAAGCACAAGTCTTATTCCAGCAATATGTTTAAACAGTGCTGATCGGCATGTATTGTACTGACATGTCCATCCTGATGAACTAAAAAAAAACTTTCTATGACCTATTATAGATGTTATTTTGTGATCCATCTATTACCTTATTATGAAGATTCCAACAATATCAGTCATTTGTACACTTAAATAAAACCCTGATCTCTTGAATTTGATCCTGATCATCATAGCAGTTATTGTGAAACTGAAACTTTTGTTTGTTGGATTGGAGTTTTCATTTTTTTCTAGAGAGCCAATAAAGAACCTACTGCTTCAGTGTTCTGATGATACAACTATGACACAGCCTTGTACAGAGTTCTTTGGAGTATTGTGCTCAACTCTTATGGGACTTTTATGGACCAATATAACTACTGTTGTGGCTTGGAAAGCTATATATTTCTTAATGGGTAGCAGATTATTTTTTACATCTTTCTAAGATACCAATATACACTTCAAATCCTGTGAATGCAAGTCCTTTAGTTCTAGTTACTGTCATTTAGTACTTTTTAGATCATGAACCGTGTATGTGACATCCATCTTTCATCTGTGTGTGCTTAAGAAACTGTGAATTTCATCACAATGCCCTAGTTATTATCCAAATTCTATCCACTTCCTCCTGAATAAAAATTCAAGAAAAGGAAAAAATTCCGTATGATAGATTATGCACTTATTTTCATGCTTCATGTTTGGTTGACTCTGTTCATAATGCCCCTACCAGGTGTTTCCATAATCTACTAGTCGTGCTTATGCTGCTTTGAAGCAAGGTATACAATTTTGAATGGTACCACCCAGTACAGGCGGTACGTACCGGTCCGATAGGTTACCGGTATGCGGACCACCCGTTACCAGGTGGAACGCTTAAACTATCTCAAACCCTTCTTATGTTTTTAAATCATTCTTCTCTCCTATTTCACTCCATTTCATTCTCATACTCTCTTAAGTTATCTCAAACTCTTTTTTTTCATATTTGTGTTATCTTAAACTCCATTACACCTAAATTAGGCGTACCGTACCATATCGAGCCAACCTCGAAACACCGGTACGGTACGTTGTTTCAATCCTTGCTTTGAAATATATCTTGCTGGCCTTGTCTGAGCATATGGATGATGTACTGTCAAAATATAAGGTTTGACCTTCTATTGAAGTATTAAGCATAATTTTGCTTACTCTTTCCAGTCAGATAGATGATGCTTTTACCATCCGTGTAGAAATTTAAACATAGGCTTCTATTTCTTTTAGAGATGCTAGAACCCTTCCTTGATCCTGTGATTACTGGAACAAAGCATACAACTTCTGAAGATGCTAGTGATATACACTTGGAGAAATAGAAGAACTATTGCATCAATGTTATATGTACTGCATTACGAAGGCATGCCATTCTTCCTTTTGTGGAATCTGAATGGAGACGTGAATCTATTGCACCAAGGTCTACTGTAACAACATATGCTAATATCATAGAGAAATTAAAAAAAACTTTTAACATCTTTATAGTTTATACTTTATAGTGCTTATTTTTTTGAGATGCAAAGAGAGAGAATGAAGTGATCGGTGAAGACTGCATTTTAAAAAGATGTGAGTAAAAAAAAAAATTTTATTTTTTGTTTTTTATTCCCTGCAACAAAAGGAATCTTATCAAATGCACCTTGTTGGTTGTTACATTACTTGGTTTTCATTTAGCTGACAATATACTGTCTTCACTATTGTACTCCTTTTTGTTTTGGGGCCACATATGCCATTTCCTTCGGATATTGACCTTTGCAAATGTTCATTTCCTAAAGTGTCTGATCAAGAGTCTTTAGCTGTTTCTTCTGACTCTGTGATATGTTCTTGGGCTTCTAGTACATCCAGTAGTCCGGATGAAGCAAAGAGAAAGATTGATGCATCTAAAGCTGCCACAAGAAAAGATGTCCTCCAAGATGCTAACCTGCAGTTTGCTCCTAGAAATCTGTCAAAAATTGTTCTGACAAGTGTTTCCAATTATTTTACTGGGGACTGGATCAGATTGAATTCTTGTTGTGGTGTCTCAGAGGTGAATAAGATTTCAAATAACAACTTTCAGAATATTGGTTTCTTTGCTGATTACTTGTATTCACAAGCAGATTATCTACAACTTGTAAACTATCAAGATTCGGTATATAGGGCTTCCCAATTTGAACATTTGGCAGCTGATTTGTGTTCCCAGCATGACATAACCCCAGAAAGCCATGAAGCTGCAATAGAAGCCATACTCTTGGCTGCAGAATGTTATGCCAACTCATTCTTTATAATCGATTTCATATGGATGCAATTCAGAGCTTATGAATCAGATGAAAATCATTGGATCCAAACTCAAGAATAAAAATGGACTAGTGGTTTTTCATGAAGACCTTAAGAGATGTAATGTCAATCTGGAGACAATAGCTTATCTTGAAAGTAAAAGAGATATAACTGTTCTACAAATTCTGCTTCCGCTAAACTGGACCTCGAATCTGGGAGAATTTTGGCTCTTGGGAAACCTTGTACATATTATTTTGAAGGTAATCAGCAGGCTTTGGAAATATCACAAGTCGACATTGAATCAGCTGATGTGGCAACATTGATTAGGTAGAATCAATCATTGCTTTGTCACTTTGTAATCCTCCTTCTAAGTCTCCCCTCTTTCTACTGCATTCTGCAACTGAGTTATCCTGTTCTGTAGAGAATGTTAATGACATTATACTGCAGTCAGCTGCAAATCTTAGTGGACAACTTATAACTTTGTACACCCAACTGAAAGCAGGCAACATACATCTTGAAATGAAAAGTTACATGGTCTACGAAGGTGTTGGGCACTACTTGAAAGATTAATAATAGCATCTTCTGGAAATGATGAACGGACATATCCCATTGGCATCAAAAGTGCTGGTTTTTGTTGGGTTCTTTTAACATATCAAATATGGATCAAACAATTGTTTTATAGAATCAAAACCTTCATCTTGATTCAAAAACATATTTTATAGATCCAAAATAATGGATTAAGAATATTTACATAAAACTTATTTAATCCACTATAATATGTATGAAATCCTACAATAATTAATAAACATATTAACACGAAAGCGTACCTGATGAATCCATTAGAGTATTTTCTGAATTGATCGGTGATTTAGTCTTCCAATTGCAGAGTACCTTTTGAACTTTAGATTTCTCCTTGACGGGTGAAGAGAAACTTCATTCGATACTGCAACCGGGGACCATAACCTTATTTATAGTCATAACTGATGAATCTACAATTATGATTGTATTCATAATTGATGAATCTGTAATTATGCTTCAAGAGTTTCATATTCCTAACTTATCTCGTCATAAGTTAGGAACATGATGGTATCCACACAATTAATTTTCATAACAATTATGTCCTTTAGCCAAATAACTTTACTTTAATTTGATCACTTTAATTTTGGCTAATCAAAATAATGACTTAACACATTTAATTATACATGTGTGACCCTTAAAATTCCAACAGTTTTATCTACAGAACTTTAGTTCCACATTTATCGTGGATGCAGAAAATATCCAGATTTTCAAGTTGCACGTGCCCATTTTCTAGATTTTTAGGATGGATGTCAGTATCTTGAAATGCAAAGCAATACTTGAAGGAACAATTGTTTATTGCCTCTGATCTTTCACAAATTTCATCATTTTTTTATCAGTTTTTGCGGATGAGTTAGCACTTACCGATACTTTAGTAATATAATTTTTAATCTGCATATTCATATACATCGTACCAAAACACACTCCCACAGAATTTGAGTCTTCTGATCAGTCAGATGCTAAACTATCATTTCAAGTTTTTTTTCCTGACCTGCATATGTTATTCCCTAACATAAGAAATTTGTTTGGTGAGTTTGGAGAAATAATTTTGGAAGCTGTTGGTATGCAACTAAACTCTCTTCCATGCAGTTTGCTGACCTTTGTTTGTGGTCATTATCTAGAAACAACGAGGAACCATCTTCATGTTACAAAAAATGCTATTCCTTTGAGATGTCATGTCGCTAGAAATGCTATGGCTGTTATTTTTTGCATGGTTGAATCGATTACTATTGAGCACATGCATGCATTGGTTAATAAAATGCCCAAGGTAGCTCACATCTTGATCTCTCTTTGTTGGCAATTAGCATCTATTATACTTGATTTTCTATTCACATCTTCGTATCTCTTTGTTGGCAAGTAGCATATACTTGATTTTCTATTCAAGTTGCCTGAGAATATTACTTTCTCCTATGGTTTCTTCTCTATGTTCTATAATTTTGATCTTCTATTGTAATACATAAAAAATTTCATAGTATTTGTAGACTGATAAATGGTTATCATCATTATGTGAAAGGAGCATTGATAACCTTAGCGGTAAAATGATAATGAGGCTTTATTGGTGGACTTATTCTACATAATGTTAGGTCACTCAGATCCAGAACAGTCATCTATTGCTTGAGAGAATTGTTGACCTAGGCAGCTACAATGGTGCCAATGTATTGGTGTTGTTACTAGCCTTTGTCCTGTATATAGAAAGAGCTCAACTACAATCCTTCCTTGTAGCGACTTGTACCATCCTACAAGGAATGGACAAAGTTATCAATTCAATAGAAGTGGGTCATTTAACAAGACTTTCATTCCACGTTCTGGCAAATACATATCTTTATTCTCCTATTGAGGATATTACTTTGATACCTGAAAGTGTTTGAAGGAACCTGGAGCAGATGGGAATGTCACAGACAAGTACTTGCATATATTTCTTTACATATTTCTTGATGTTTATTTCTAAATATATATTGTAGTGTAAATATTTAAGAGCATCATTGTTATTACATATTCAAAGATATCATGTTGAATAATCAATTATATAATATACATTTTTTTGTGTTAGATGAAAAAAATTTAAACCACTAGGCTATTTAATTTTTTTTTTAATTTTAGGTGTACTTAATGATCTGGAGAAAAATTTGTGCACATATTTATGTAAACTTAGAAATGAATTTGATGGTGCAAAACTGATATGTTTGTCATATTTATTTAATGGTTGGTTTTGGCATCTTATTTTGTGAAATAAATTATTTTAATTTTTAATCTATTTTTTAAGAGCTTTATAGTATGTTTGT